>NW_027638036.1:0-41745 GCF_951216825.1 Electrona antarctica | reverse complement strand
AGATGTTGAAATGAAAGCAGTTCAGGGGAAACAGAATAGAGATGGGATTTATGGCTCTTTGAAGGGAGCCGGATCTCTGGGATCCGTTCCTTTCAAAGAGTCGTTCAAAAGACTGCAGGCTCTTTTGAATGACGTTCCCGATGGGTGAAAAAATAAATAAAAAAAACTCTGTCTGCCCAGTGTCCCCCCAAGTGCCTCCCCAGTACCTCCCCAATATCTGCCCAGGGCCTCCCTAGTGACTCCCTACTCCCCAGTGTCTCCCCAGTGCCCAGTGTCCCCCCCCAGTGCCTCCACAGTGCCTCCCCAGTGTCCCCCCCAGTGCCTCCCCAGTGTCCCCCCAGTGCCTCCCCAGTGTCCCCCCCAGTGCCTCCCCAGTGTATCCTGCTTAGTGCGCCAGCTTGCTCACGACCGGCCCTGGTTGAAATCCCCCTGCCCCCCCTCCTCCTCCTCCTCTAAAAAGGAACGGCTCCCTACTGTGAACCGGATCCCATCATTCCTTTCAAAGAGCTGTTCAAATGATCCGACTCGTTCACGAACGTCACATCTCCAGAACAGAACCACACACCCCTCCAGAGAGAGAGAGAGAGAGAGAGAGCATAAGAGTGAGAACGTTTGCACAGGATGCTTCCATTACACTGAATTACATTCAGATCTGTCAAGGTAAAAAACTCTCATTTCCCCTTTTTTGCCTCTTTGTTTTCTCTCTCTCTAGTAGGCTCCAGTCCAGGGACATCACGGAAGAACCCTGCAAAATCAATATGCCATCAATAACGCACGCATGCACGCAATTGCACACTCACGTGCACTATAGGCCCGAAGTCGAAATTTAAAAAAAAAGGTCTTCTAAATTCTGACGGTTTTCCCATGTTTACCCATGTTTCTGTATCAGTGGTGCTCAATATTTCATGTCAAGGACCCCAAAAATGATATGTAATTGGCCGCCGACCCCCCATCTGAAAATATGTTGTTCCAGGGACCCCTCAGAAGCAAAGATTTGAGTTTAAAACGTTCGCGCTGAAGGAATATATATTCAAAGATTTGCCCCACATTTTCACGATTTAAAAAAAAATAGCAGATCTACAAGCTCATAGCGCGCTCCGCTCTGCCCCGCCCCGCCCCGCCCCGCCCCGGTCCAGTCTGCCCCGCTCCACTCTGGTCCAGTCTGCCCCGCTCCGCCCCGCCCCGCTCCACTCTGGTCCAGTCCGACTGAACATGTTCATCACGCACCCCGCTCCGCCCCGCCCCGCTCCGCCCTGCTACGCTCTGGTCCAGTCCGCCCTGCTCCGCCCCGCCCCGCCCCACCCCGCTCCGCTCTGGTCCAATCCGTGCGTGCCTGCGTGCCTGCGTGCCTCCATGCGCTCATCCTCTCCATAGTTCTCCTGTGTAATTACAGACCCAACAGCTCTTATCCTCTGCCGTCTGCAGACATACGAGTGTCCCTGCAGGTGAGGTGAGGTGCGTGGCACAGCACCGAGCAGGGCTTTGCATGGTGAGGTGAGGTGAGGTGCGTGGCACAGCACCGAGCAGGGCTTTGCATGGTGAGGTGAGGTGAGGTGCAGGTGAGGTGAGGTGCGTGGCACAGCACCGAGCAGGGCTTTGCATGTATGATAGGATCCAAAAGGAAGCACAGCACATCTCCAGAAATTCTACTGGTGCTGGACAAATATATATATATACGTACAATGAAAAGGAAGGGATGTCCGCACACTATGTAACGTTTCGACCCTCATGGGTCTTCGTCATACCTGACTAAAAGGGGCCACATAGACAGACATGCATAGCTTCGTACTGGAGCGGAGACACTGCTCAAAGCACAGCACACAGCATGCAACGTATACAGTACACCAAGCTGTTGTCCTTTTCAATTCAAACAGCTTGTCAAATCCATGTCTCCTGGGGAAGAAAGGCAGCGTACGTCGAAACGACATGGCTACAATCAAAACAGAAGGTATTAAAATGCAGGTCACAATGACATATGAAGGAAGATGAACACGCACGCACAAGCATGCACACGTGCACGCACGCACACACAAACGCACACATTCATAATTTGTTTGACATTAACACTGTGATAGACGCATTTGTCATTCATTGGATTGGCATGAAATGAACGGAGCAACCTTTTCCTTTGGGATTGGCTGACATGACACGGTACTTAAGTAGCACGACAGGATATGCCACACGGGCAAACGGCATAACATACGTTCAGACGCATATGGATCCAAGCACGCATGCATGCGCTCGCACACACACACACACACGCGCGCGCGCATGTGCAAGCGTGCACGCCACACACGCACATTAGCCTTATGTTTTAGACGGCCATCTTGCTTTCATGCTCGTGTCATTCTCTGCTGAAATTCTTCCATTTTGCATATAGCTGGTGGTGCTCAAAGTCATTGTAGTTTTGCATATAGCTGGTGGTGCTCAAAGTCATTGTAGTTTTGCTCTAGCTTTATATGCTGTCTAATTAAATTGTCATTTGCTATATTCTGCTTCATTCTGTTTTTTTTTTCGATCAATGACAAAGCTTCTAGGAACATCTTTGAATGCAGATTGGGGCCCCTAGATGTGTCACAGAGACTACATTGTTTTTGGGAGTGTTCTACCCATTGCTTTCTGTCGGAATACAAAAAAAAGGTCATTAAAATGTTGACATATCATCACTTATAGCAGCTTTAAGCCCAGTAATATAGCAGCTTTAAGCCCAGTAATATAGCAGCTTTAAGCCCAGTAATATAGCAGCTTTAAGCCCAGTAAAATAGCAGCTTTAAGCCCAGTAATATAGCAGCTTTAAGCCCAGTAAAATAGCAGCTTTAAGCCCAGTAAAACGTCTTATAGCAGCTTTAAGCCCAGTAATATAGCAGCTTTAAGCCCAGTAATATAGCAGCTTTAAGCCCAGTAATATAGCAGCTTTAATCCCAGTAATATAGCAGCTTTAAGCCCAGTAATATAGCAGCTTTAAGCCCAGTAATATAGCAGCTTTAAGCACCAGTAATATAGCAGCTTTAAGCCCAGTAATATAGCAGCTTTAAGGCCAGTAATATAGCAGCTTTAAGCACCAGTAATATAGCAGCTTTAAGCCCAGTAATATAGCAGCTTTAAGCCCAGTAATATAGCAGCTTTAAGCACCAGTAATATAGCAGCTTTAAGCCCAGTAAAATAGCAGCTTTAAGCCCAGTAAAATAGCAGCTTTAAGCCCAGTAAAATAGCAGCTTTAAGCCCAGTAACATAGCAGCTTTAAGCCCAGTAATATAGCAGCTTTAAGCACCAGTAATATAGCAGCTTTAAGGCCAGTAATATAGCAGCTTTAAGGCCAGTAATATAGCAGCTTTAAGGCCAGTAATATAGCAGCTTTAAGCCCAGTAATATAGCAGCTTTAAGGCCAGTAATATAGCAGCTTTAAGCCCAGTAATATAGCAGCTTTAAGGCCAGTAATATAGCAGCTTTAAGCCCAGTAATATAGCAGCTTTAAGCCCAGTAATATAGCAGCTTTAAGCACCAGTAAAACGTCATCACTTGGAACAAGAGTTTCCTTCCTATTCTTTGAAGGACCAAATGTCCTCACAAGGAGTACAAGTGATATTCATTCTCTCGCACGCACGCACGCACGCACGCACGCACGCACGCACGCACGCACGCACGCACGCAGTGGTATCAGTGCCAAGGTGTTAAATCTCACTGATGAATGTGATGATATATTCGGGAGTAGATGGTTATTTGGCATTTCATTACTCGCTCTGTTTCTCACCTCTAAGTTGAGAATTGAGATGGAATGCACCCCCCGTCCAGTTGGAATGCACCCCCTGTCCAGTTGGCAGTGACGGTGGCTCTGGTCTAAGTTGAGATGTAATGCACCCCCTGTCCAGTTGGCAGTGGCTCTGGTCTAAGTTGAGATGGAATGCACCCCCTGTCCAGTTGGCAGTGACTCTGGTCTAAGTTGAGATGGAATGCACCCCCCGTCCAGTTGGCAGTGGCTCTGGTCTAAGTTGAGATGGAATGCACCCCCCGTCCAGTTGGCAGTGGCTCTGGTCTAAGTTGAGATGTAATGCACCCCCCGTCCAGTTGGCAGTGGCTCTGGTCTAAGTTGAGATGGAATGCACCCCCCGTCCAGTTGGCAGTGGCTCTGGTCTAAGTTGAGATGGAATGCACCCCCCGTCCAGTTGGCAGTGACGGTGGCTCTGGTCTAAGTTGAGATGGAATGCACCCCCTGTCCAGTTGGCAGTGACGGTGGCTCTGGTCTAAGTTGAGATGTAATGCACCCCCTGTCCAGTTGGCAGTGACGGTGGCTCTGGTCTAAGTTGAGATGGAATGCACCCCCCGTCCAGTTGGCAGTGGCTCTGGTCTAAGTTGAGATGGAATGCACCCCCCGTCCAGTTGGCAGTGACGGTGGCTCTGGTCTAAGTTGAGATGGAATGCACCCCCTGTCCAGTTGGCAGTGACGGTGGCTCTGGTCTAAGTTGAGATGTAATGCACCCCCTGTCCAGTTGGCAGTGACGGTGGCTCTGGTCTAAGTTGAGATGGAATGCACCCCCCGTCCAGTTGGCAGTGGCTCTGGTCTAAGTTGAGATGGAATGCACCCCCTGTCCAGTTGGCAGTGACGGTGGCTCTGGTCTAAGTTGAGATGGAATGCACCCCCCGTCCAGTTGGCAGTGGCTCTGGTCTAAGTTGAGATGGAATGCACCCCCTGTCCAGTTGGCAGTGACGGTGGCTCTGGTCTAAGTTGAGATGTAATGCACCCCCTGTCCAGTTGGCAGTGACAGTGGCTCTGGTCTAAGTTGAGATGGAATGCACCCCCTGTCCAGTTGGCAGTGACGGTGGCTCTGGTCTAAGTTGAGATGGAATGCACCCCCTGTCCAGTTGGCAGTGACGGTGGCTCTGGTCTAAGTTGAGATGGAATGCACCCCCTGTCCAGTTGGCAGTGGCTCTGGTCTAAGTTGAGATGGAATGGACCCCCTGTCCAGTTGGCAGTGGCTCTGGTCTAAGTTGAGATGTAATGCACCCCCCGTCCAGTTGGCAGTGGCTCTGGTCTAAGTTGAGATGTAATGCACCCCCTGTCCAGTTGGCAGTGACTCTGGTCTAAGTTGAGATGGAATGCACCCCCTGTCCAGTTGGCAGTGGCTCTGGTCTAAATTGAGATGTAATGCACCCCCTGTCCAGTTGGCAGTGACTCTGGTCTAAGTTGAGATGGAATGCACCACCTGTCCAGTTGGCAGTGGCTCTGGTCTAAGTTGAGATGTAATGCACCCCCCGTCCAGTTGGCAGTGACTCTGGTCTAAGTTGAGATGTAATGCACCCCCTGTCCAGTTGGAAGTGACTCTGGTCTAAGTTGAGATGTAATGCACCCCCTGTCCAGTTGGAAGTGACTCTGGTCTAAGTTGAGATGGAATGCACCCCCTGTCCAGTTGGCAGTGACGGTGGCTCTGGTCTAAGTTGAGATGTAATGCACCCCCTGTCCAGTTGGCAGTGACGGTGGCTCTGGTCTAAGTTGAGATGGAATGCACCCCCCGTCCAGTTGGCAGTGGCTCTGGTCTAAGTTGAGATGGAATGCACCCCCCGTCCAGTTGGCAGTGGCTCTGGTCTAAGTTGAGATGGAATGCACCCCCTGTCCAGTTGGCAGTGACGGTGGCTCTGGTCTAAGTTGAGATGGAATGCACCCCCCGTCCAGTTGGCAGTGGCTCTGGTCTAAGTTGAGATGGAATGCACCCCCTGTCCAGTTGGCAGTGACGGTGGCTCTGGTCTAAGTTGAGATGTAATGCACCCCCTGTCCAGTTGGCAGTGACAGTGGCTCTGGTCTAAGTTGAGATGTAATGCACCCCCCGTCCAGTTGGCAGTGGCTCTGGTCTAAGTTGAGATGGAATGCACCCCCTGTCCAGTTGGCAGTGACGGTGGCTCTGGTCTAAGTTGAGATGTAATGCACCCCCCGTCCAGTTGGCAGTGGCTCTGGTCTAAGTTGAGATGGAATGCACCCCCTGTCCAGTTGGCAGTGACGGTGGCTCTGGTCTAAGTTGAGATGTAATGCACCCCCTGTCCAGTTGGCAGTGACAGTGGCTCTGGTCTAAGTTGAGATGTAATGCACCCCCTGTCCAGTTGGAAGTGACTCTGGTCTAAGTTGAGATGGAATGCACCCCCTGTCCAGTTGGCAGTGACGGTGGCTCTGGTCTAAGTTGAGATGTAATGCACCCCCTGTCCAGTTGGCAGTGACGGTGGCTCTGGTCTAAGTTGAGATGGAATGCACCCCCTGTCCAGTTGGCAGTGTCTCTGGTCTAAGTTTAGATGGAATGGACCCCCTGTCCAGTTGGCAGTGACTCTGGTCTAAGTTGAGATGGAATGCACCCCCTGTCCAGTTGGAAGTGACTCTGGTCTAAGTTGAGATGTAATGCACCCCCCGTCCAGTTGGCAGTGACTCTGGTCTAAGTTGAGATGTAATGCACCCCCTGTCCAGTTGGCAGTGACTCTGGTCTAAGTTGAGATGGAATGCACCCCCTGTCCAAATGGCAGTGACTCTGGTCTAAGTTGAGATGGAATGCACCCCCTGTCCAGTTGGCAGTGGCTCTGGTCTAAGTTGAGATGTAATGCACCCCCTGTCCAGTTGGCAGTGGCTCTGGTCTAAGTTGAGATGGAATGCACCCCCTGTCCAGTTGGCAGTGGCTCTGGTCTAAGTTGAGATGGAATGCACCCCCTGTCCAGTTGGCAGTGACGGTGGCTCTGGTCTAAGTTAAGATGGAATGCACCCCCTGTCCAGTTGGCAGTGACTCTGGTCTAAGTTGAGATGGAATGCACCCCCCGTCCAGTTGGCAGTGGCTCTGGTCTAAGTTGAGATGGAATGCACCCCCCGTCCAGTTGGCAGTGGCTCTGGTCTAAGTTGAGATGTAATGCACCCCCCGTCCAGTTGGCAGTGGCTCTGGTCTAAGTTGAGATGGAATGCACCCCCCGTCCAGTTGGCAGTGGCTCTGGTCTAAGTTGAGATGGAATGCACCCCCCGTCCAGTTGACAGTGGCTCTGGTCTAAGTTGAGATGGAATGCACCCCCCGTCCAGTTGACAGTGGCTCTGGTCTAAGTTGAGATGGAATGCACCCCCCGTCCAGTTGGCAGTGACGGTGGCTCTGGTCTAAGTTGAGATGGAATGCACCCCCTGTCCAGTTGGCAGTGACGGTGGCTCTGGTCTAAGTTGAGATGTAATGCACCCCCTGTCCAGTTGGCAGTGACGGTGGCTCTGGTCTAAGTTGAGATGTAATGCACCCCCCGTCCAGTTGGCAGTGGCTCTGGTCTAAGTTGAGATGGAATGCACCCCCTGTGCAGTTGGCAGTGACGGTGGCTCTGGTCTAAGTTGAGATGCAATGCACCCCCCGTCCAGTTGGCAGTGGCTCTGGTCTAAGTTGAGATGGAATGCACCCCCTGTCCAGTTGGCAGTGACGGTGGCTCTGGTCTAAGTTGAGATGTAATGCACCCCCTGTCCAGTTGGCAGTGACAGTGGCTCTGGTCTAAGTTGAGATGGAATGCACCCCCTGTCCAGTTGGCAGTGACGGTGGCTCTGGTCTAAGTTGAGATGGAATGCACCCCCTGTCCAGTTGGCAGTGACGGTGGCTCTGGTCTAAGTTGAGATGGAATGCACCCCCTGTCCAGTTGGCAGTGTCTCTGGTCTAAGTTTAGATGGAATGGACCCCCTGTCCAGTTGGCAGTGACTCTGGTCTAAGTTGAGATGGAATGCACCCCCTGTCCAGTTGGAAGTGACTCTGGTCTAAGTTGAGATGTAATGCACCCCCCGTCCAGTTGGCAGTGACTCTGGTCTAAGTTGAGATGTAATGCACCCCCTGTCCAGTTGGCAGTGACTCTGGTCTAAGTTGAGATGGAATGCACCCCCTGTCCAGTTGGCAGTGACTCTGGTCTAAGTTGAGATGGAATGCACCCCCCGTCCAGTTGGCAGTGGCTCTGGTCTAAGTTGAGATGGAATGCACCCCCCGTCCAGTTGGCAGTGACGGTGGCTCTGGTCTAAGTTGAGATGGAATGCACCCCCTGTCCAGTTGGCAGTGACGGTGGCTCTGGTCTAAGTTGAGATGTAATGCACCCCCTGTCCAGTTGGCAGTGACGGTGGCTCTGGTCTAAGTTGAGATGGAATGCACCCCCCGTCCAGTTGGCAGTGGCTCTGGTCTAAGTTGAGATGGAATGCACCCCCCGTCCAGTTGGCAGTGACGGTGGCTCTGGTCTAAGTTGAGATGGAATGCACCCCCTGTCCAGTTGGCAGTGACGGTGGCTCTGGTCTAAGTTGAGATGTAATGCACCCCCTGTCCAGTTGGCAGTGACGGTGGCTCTGGTCTAAGTTGAGATGGAATGCACCCCCCGTCCAGTTGGCAGTGGCTCTGGTCTAAGTTGAGATGGAATGCACCCCCTGTCCAGTTGGCAGTGACGGTGGCTCTGGTCTAAGTTGAGATGGAATGCACCCCCCGTCCAGTTGGCAGTGGCTCTGGTCTAAGTTGAGATGGAATGCACCCCCTGTCCAGTTGGCAGTGACGGTGGCTCTGGTCTAAGTTGAGATGTAATGCACCCCCTGTCCAGTTGGCAGTGACAGTGGCTCTGGTCTAAGTTGAGATGGAATGCACCCCCTGTCCAGTTGGCAGTGACGGTGGCTCTGGTCTAAGTTGAGATGGAATGCACCCCCTGTCCAGTTGGCAGTGACGGTGGCTCTGGTCTAAGTTGAGATGGAATGCACCCCCTGTCCAGTTGGCAGTGGCTCTGGTCTAAGTTGAGATGGAATGGACCCCCTGTCCAGTTGGCAGTGGCTCTGGTCTAAGTTGAGATGTAATGCACCCCCCGTCCAGTTGGCAGTGGCTCTGGTCTAAGTTGAGATGTAATGCACCCCCTGTCCAGTTGGCAGTGACTCTGGTCTAAGTTGAGATGGAATGCACCCCCTGTCCAGTTGGCAGTGGCTCTGGTCTAAATTGAGATGTAATGCACCCCCTGTCCAGTTGGCAGTGACTCTGGTCTAAGTTGAGATGGAATGCACCACCTGTCCAGTTGGCAGTGGCTCTGGTCTAAGTTGAGATGTAATGCACCCCCCGTCCAGTTGGCAGTGACTCTGGTCTAAGTTGAGATGTAATGCACCCCCTGTCCAGTTGGAAGTGACTCTGGTCTAAGTTGAGATGTAATGCACCCCCTGTCCAGTTGGAAGTGACTCTGGTCTAAGTTGAGATGGAATGCACCCCCTGTCCAGTTGGCAGTGACGGTGGCTCTGGTCTAAGTTGAGATGTAATGCACCCCCTGTCCAGTTGGCAGTGACGGTGGCTCTGGTCTAAGTTGAGATGGAATGCACCCCCCGTCCAGTTGGCAGTGGCTCTGGTCTAAGTTGAGATGGAATGCACCCCCCGTCCAGTTGGCAGTGGCTCTGGTCTAAGTTGAGATGGAATGCACCCCCTGTCTAGTTGGCAGTGACGGTGGCTCTGGTCTAAGTTGAGATGGAATGCACCCCCCGTCCAGTTGGCAGTGGCTCTGGTCTAAGTTGAGATGGAATGCACCCCCTGTCCAGTTGGCAGTGACGGTGGCTCTGGTCTAAGTTGAGATGTAATGCACCCCCTGTCCAGTTGGCAGTGACAGTGGCTCTGGTCTAAGTTGAGATGTAATGCACCCCCCGTCCAGTTGGCAGTGGCTCTGGTCTAAGTTGAGATGGAATGCACCCCCTGTCCAGTTGGCAGTGACGGTGGCTCTGGTCTAAGTTGAGATGTAATGCACCCCCCGTCCAGTTGGCAGTGGCTCTGGTCTAAGTTGAGATGGAATGCACCCCCTGTCCAGTTGGCAGTGACGGTGGCTCTGGTCTAAGTTGAGATGTAATGCACCCCCTGTCCAGTTGGCAGTGACAGTGGCTCTGGTCTAAGTTGAGATGTAATGCACCCCCTGTCCAGTTGGAAGTGACTCTGGTCTAAGTTGAGATGGAATGCACCCCCTGTCCAGTTGGCAGTGACGGTGGCTCTGGTCTAAGTTGAGATGTAATGCACCCCCTGTCCAGTTGGCAGTGACGGTGGCTCTGGTCTAAGTTGAGATGGAATGCACCCCCTGTCCAGTTGGCAGTGTCTCTGGTCTAAGTTTAGATGGAATGGACCCCCTGTCCAGTTGGCAGTGACTCTGGTCTAAGTTGAGATGGAATGCACCCCCTGTCCAGTTGGAAGTGACTCTGGTCTAAGTTGAGATGTAATGCACCCCCCGTCCAGTTGGCAGTGACTCTGGTCTAAGTTGAGATGTAATGCACCCCCTGTCCAGTTGGCAGTGACTCTGGTCTAAGTTGAGATGGAATGCACCCCCTGTCCAAATGGCAGTGACTCTGGTCTAAGTTGAGATGGAATGCACCCCCTGTCCAGTTGGCAGTGGCTCTGGTCTAAGTTGAGATGTAATGCACCCCCTGTCCAGTTGGCAGTGGCTCTGGTCTAAGTTGAGATGGAATGCACCCCCTGTCCAGTTGGCAGTGGCTCTGGTCTAAGTTGAGATGGAATGCACCCCCTGTCCAGTTGGCAGTGACGGTGGCTCTGGTCTAAGTTAAGATGGAATGCACCCCCTGTCCAGTTGGCAGTGACTCTGGTCTAAGTTGAGATGGAATGCACCCCCCGTCCAGTTGGCAGTGGCTCTGGTCTAAGTTGAGATGGAATGCACCCCCCGTCCAGTTGGCAGTGGCTCTGGTCTAAGTTGAGATGTAATGCACCCCCCGTCCAGTTGGCAGTGGCTCTGGTCTAAGTTGAGATGGAATGCACCCCCCGTCCAGTTGGCAGTGGCTCTGGTCTAAGTTGAGATGGAATGCACCCCCCGTCCAGTTGACAGTGGCTCTGGTCTAAGTTGAGATGGAATGCACCCCCCGTCCAGTTGACAGTGGCTCTGGTCTAAGTTGAGATGGAATGCACCCCCCGTCCAGTTGGCAGTGACGGTGGCTCTGGTCTAAGTTGAGATGGAATGCACCCCCTGTCCAGTTGGCAGTGACGGTGGCTCTGGTCTAAGTTGAGATGTAATGCACCCCCTGTGCAGTTGGCAGTGACGGTGGCTCTGGTCTAAGTTGAGATGGAATGCACCCCCCGTCCAGTTGGCAGTGGCTCTGGTCTAAGTTGAGATGGAATGCACCCCCTGTCCAGTTGGCAGTGACGGTGGCTCTGGTCTAAGTTGAGATGCAATGCACCCCCCGTCCAGTTGGCAGTGGCTCTGGTCTAAGTTGAGATGGAATGCACCCCCTGTCCAGTTGGCAGTGACGGTGGCTCTGGTCTAAGTTGAGATGTAATGCACCCCCTGTCCAGTTGGCAGTGACAGTGGCTCTGGTCTAAGTTGAGATGGAATGCACCCCCTGTCCAGTTGGCAGTGACGGTGGCTCTGGTCTAAGTTGAGATGGAATGCACCCCCTGTCCAGTTGGCAGTGACGGTGGCTCTGGTCTAAGTTGAGATGGAATGCACCCCCTGTCCAGTTGGCAGTGTCTCTGGTCTAAGTTTAGATGGAATGGACCCCCTGTCCAGTTGGCAGTGACTCTGGTCTAAGTTGAGATGGAATGCACCCCCTGTCCAGTTGGAAGTGACTCTGGTCTAAGTTGAGATGTAATGCACCCCCCGTCCAGTTGGCAGTGACTCTGGTCTAAGTTGAGATGTAATGCACCCCCTGTCCAGTTGGCAGTGACTCTGGTCTAAGTTGAGATGGAATGCACCCCCTGTCCAGTTGGCAGTGACTCTGGTCTAAGTTGAGATGGAATGCACCCCCTGTCCAGTTGGCAGTGGCTCTGGTCTAAGTTGAGATGTAATGCACCCCCTGTCCAGTTGGAAGTGGCTCTGGTCTAAGTTGAGATGTAATGCACCCCCCGTCCAGTTGGAAGTGGCTCTGGTCTAAGTTGAGATGGAATGCACCCCCTGTCCAGTTGGCAGTGGCTCTGGTCTAAGTTGAGATGGAATGGACCCCCTGTCCAGTTGGCAGTGACTCTGGTCTAAGTTGAGATGGAATGCACCCCCTGTCCAGTTGGAAGTGACTCTGGTCTAAGTTGAGATGTAATGCACCCCCCGTCCAGTTGGCAGTGACTCTGGTCTAAGTTGAGATGTAATGCACCCCCTGTCCAGTTGGCAGTGACTCTGGTCTAAGTTGAGATGGAATGCACCCCCTGTCCAAATGGCAGTGACTCTGGTCTAAGTTGAGATGGAATGCACCCCCTGTCCAGTTGGCAGTGGCTCTGGTCTAAGTTGAGATGTAATGCACCCCCTGTCCAGTTGGCAGTGGCTCTGGTCTAAGTTGAGATGGAATGCACCCCCTGTCCAGTTGGCAGTGGCTCTGGTCTAAGTTGAGATGGAATGCACCCCCTGTCCAGTTGGCAGTGACGGTGGCTCTGGTCTAAGTTAAGATGGAATGCACCCCCTGTCCAGTTGGCAGTGACTCTGGTCTAAGTTGAGATGGAATGCACCCCCCGTCCAGTTGGCAGTGGCTCTGGTCTAAGTTGAGATGGAATGCACCCCCCGTCCAGTTGGCAGTGGCTCTGGTCTAAGTTGAGATGTAATGCACCCCCCGTCCAGTTGGCAGTGGCTCTGGTCTAAGTTGAGATGGAATGCACCCCCCGTCCAGTTGGCAGTGGCTCTGGTCTAAGTTGAGATGGAATGCACCCCCCGTCCAGTTGACAGTGGCTCTGGTCTAAGTTGAGATGGAATGCACCCCCCGTCCAGTTGACAGTGGCTCTGGTCTAAGTTGAGATGGAATGCACCCCCCGTCCAGTTGGCAGTGACGGTGGCTCTGGTCTAAGTTGAGATGGAATGCACCCCCTGTCCAGTTGGCAGTGACGGTGGCTCTGGTCTAAGTTGAGATGTAATGCACCCCCTGTCCAGTTGGCAGTGACGGTGGCTCTGGTCTAAGTTGAGATGGAATGCACCCCCCGTCCAGTTGGCAGTGGCTCTGGTCTAAGTTGAGATGGAATGCACCCCCTGTCCAGTTGGCAGTGACGGTGGCTCTGGTCTAAGTTGAGATGCAATGCACCCCCCGTCCAGTTGGCAGTGGCTCTGGTCTAAGTTGAGATGGAATGCACCCCCTGTCCAGTTGGCAGTGACGGTGGCTCTGGTCTAAGTTGAGATGTAATGCACCCCCTGTCCAGTTGGCAGTGACAGTGGCTCTGGTCTAAGTTGAGATGGAATGCACCCCCTGTCCAGTTGGCAGTGACGGTGGCTCTGGTCTAAGTTGAGATGGAATGCACCCCCTGTCCAGTTGGCAGTGACGGTGGCTCTGGTCTAAGTTGAGATGGAATGCACCCCCTGTCCAGTTGGCAGTGTCTCTGGTCTAAGTTTAGATGGAATGGACCCCCTGTCCAGTTGGCAGTGACTCTGGTCTAAGTTGAGATGGAATGCACCCCCTGTCCAGTTGGAAGTGA
The DNA here is from genome assembly GCF_951216825.1 of Electrona antarctica. Classification (NCBI taxonomy): domain Eukaryota; kingdom Metazoa; phylum Chordata; class Actinopteri; order Myctophiformes; family Myctophidae; genus Electrona; species Electrona antarctica. Next base: position 28,387 of record NW_027638036.1, on the reverse strand, counting down.
CTCTGGTCTAAGTTGAGATGTAATGCACCCCCCGTCCAGTTGGCAGTGACTCTGGTCTAAGTTGAGATGTAATGCACCCCCTGTCCAGTTGGCAGTGACTCTGGTCTAAGTTGAGATGGAATGCACCCCCTGTCCAGTTGGCAGTGACTCTGGTCTAAGTTGAGATGGAATGCACCCCCTGTCCAGTTGGCAGTGGCTCTGGTCTAAGTTGAGATGTAATGCACCCCCTGTCCAGTTGGAAGTGGCTCTGGTCTAAGTTGAGATGTAATGCACCCCCCGTCCAGTTGGAAGTGGCTCTGGTCTAAGTTGAGATGGAATGCACCCCCTGTCCAGTTGGCAGTGGCTCTGGTCTAAGTTGAGATGGAATGCACCCCCTGTCCAGTTGGCAGTGTCTCTGGTCTAAGTTTAGATGGAATGGACCCCCTGTCCAGTTGGCAGTGACTCTGGTCTAAGTTGAGATGGAATGCACCCCCTGTCCAGTTGGAAGTGACTCTGGTCTAAGTTGAGATGTAATGCACCCCCCGTCCAGTTGGCAGTGACTCTGGTCTAAGTTGAGATGTAATGCACCCCCTGTCCAGTTGGCAGTGACTCTGGTCTAAGTTGAGATGGAATGCACCCCCTGTCCAGTTGGCAGTGACTCTGGTCTAAGTTGAGATGGAATGCACCCCCTGTCCAGTTGGCAGTGGCTCTGGTCTAAGTTGAGATGGAATGCACCCCCCGTCCAGTTGGAAGTGACTCTGGTCTAAGTTGAGATGGAATGCACCCCCCGTCCAGTTGGCAGTGACTCTGGTCTAAGTTGAGATGGAATGCACCCCCCGTCCAGTTGGAAGTGACTCTGGTCTAAGTTGAGATGGAATGCACCCCCCGTCCAGTTGGCAGTGGCTCTGGTCTAAGTTGACATACAGTGAAGAAGTGGTCCGCACACAGGCTTTGCTCCATTAGTGTTTTATTGTGTTAAAAACACCATAAATTAAGACACGACGTTTCGGCCGTGAACTGCCTTCATCAGGTGATAGTAGTTAGTATGTGACAACCTCCCTTTTATCATGGTCGTTTTTTTAAACTGTGTTGTATTATTGTAAACCTGCTTGCTGTGGTGGTTATTCATACTTATGTCATGTCACTCATTGGTGTTTGCAAATGGCCTGCCCAGTCAAATTCAGTCACGTGACGTGACGACCATGATAAAAGGGAGGTTGTCACATACTGACTACAAGTAGGACGCGCAAACACGGGAAGCGAACGCAGCTCGTAAATTGCAATAACAAGAATTAGAATAAATTATGTACTTTTTTAAGTTTGGTGTTTAAGTTGTGTGTGTGTGTGTGTGTGTGTGTGTGTGTACAGCTGCGCACTCTTGTAGCGGGCGGGTGGTGTTACTGCGTGACACACACACACACACACACACACACACACACACACACACACACACACACACACACACACACACACACACACACACACACACACACACACACACACACACACACACACACACAGTTGGCAGTGACGGTGTGTTTTTAGTTACCCTTTGTGGGCTTCTTGTTGCATTCAACATAATATGTTTTTATATTTTTTAAATACATATTTGAAGTTTTTCAGAAAACTTTCACAGGTTTTCACAGGTCAGGATTTAGAAGGAAACCCTAAACTTAAGAATGCAGGAAGTCTCTGCATGGTCTATTACACTTTATTCACTGCAGGTCTAAACTTACTCTGGCTGCTTATTTCTTTTGGCGGAACGCAGGATCAAAGTGCTTTTGTTAAAGGTAATCAGAACGTCCTCTGATCCAACGCGAACACAGTGACGTTAGACTCTTTGTTAAAGGTAATCAGAACGTCCTCTGATCCAACGCGAACACAGTGACGTTAGACTAAAGGTAATCAGAACGTCCTCTGATCCAACGCGAACACAGTGACGTTAGACTCTTTGTTAAAGGTAATCAGAACGTCCTCTGATCCAACGCGAACACAGTGACGTTAGACTAAAGGTAATCAGAACGTCCTCGGATCCAACGCGAACACAGTGACGTTAGACTAAAGGTAATCAGAACGTCCTCTGATCCAACGCGAACACAGTGACGTTAGACTAAAGGTAATCAGAACGTCCTCTGATCCAACGCGAACACAGTGACGTTAGACTAAAGGTAACCAGAACGTCCTCTGATCCAACGCGAACACAGTGACGTTAGACTAAAGGTAATCAGAACGTCCTCGGATCCAACGCGAACACAGTGACGTTAGACTAAAGGTAATCAGAACGTCCTCTGATCCAACGCGAACACAGTGACGTTAGACTAAAGGTAACCAGAACGTCCTCTGATCCAACGCGAACACAGTGACGTTAGACTAAAGGTAATCAGAACGTCCTCTGATCCAACGCGAACACAGTGGCGTTAGACTAAAGGTAATCAGAACGTCCTCTGATCCAACGCGAACACAGTGACGTTAGACTCTTTGTTAAAGGTAATCAGAACGTCCTCTGATCCAACGCGAACACAGTGACGTTAGACTAAAGGTAATCAGAACGTCCTCTGATCCAACGCGAACACAGTGACGTTAGACTCTTTGTTAAAGGTAATCAGAACGTCCTCTGATCCAACGCGAACACAGTGACGTTAGACTAAAGGTAATCAGAACGTCCTCGGATCCAACGCGAACACAGTGACGTTAGACTAAAGGTAACCAGAACGTCCTCTGATCCAACGCGAACACAGTGACGTTAGACTAAAGGTAATCAGAACGTCCTCTGATCCAACGCGAACACAGTGACGTTAGACTAAAGGTAATCAGAACGTCCTCTGATCCAACGCGAACACAGTGACGTTAGACTAAAGGTAATCAGAACGTCCTCTGATCCAACGCGAACACAGTGACGTTAGACTAAAGGTAACCAGAACGTCCTCTGATCCAACGCGAACACAGTGACGTTAGACTAAAGGTAATCAGAACGTCCTCTGATCCAACGCGAACACAGTGACGTTAGACTAAAGGTAACCAGAACGTCCTCTGATCCAACGCGAACACAGTGACGTTAGACTAAAGGTAACCAGAACGTCCTCTGATCCAACGCGAACACAGTGACGTTAGACTAAAGGTAACCAGAACGTCCTCTGATCCAACGCGAACACAGTGACGTTAGACTAAAGGTAATCAGAACGTCCTCGGATCCAACGCGAACACAGTGACGTTAGACTAAAGGTAATCAGAACGTCCTCTGATCCAACGCGAACACAGTGACGTTAGACTAAAGGTAACCAGAACGTCCTCTGATCCAACGCGAACACAGTGACGTTAGACTAAAGGTAATCAGAACGTCCTCGGATCCAACGCGAACACAGTGACGTTAGACTAAAGGTAATCAGAACGTCCTCTGATCCAACGCGAACACAGTGACGTTAGACTAAAGGTAATCAGAACGTCCTCGGATCCAACGCGAACACAGTGACGTTAGACTAAAGGTAACCAGAACGTCCTCTGATCCAACGCGAACACAGTGACGTTAGACTAAAGGTAATCAGAACGTCCTCGGATCCAACGCGAACACAGTGACGTTAGACTAAAGGTAATCAGAACGTCCTCTGATCCAACGCGAACACAGTGACGTTAGACTAAAGGTAATCAGAACGTCCTCTGATCCAACGCGAACACAGTGACGTTAGACTAAAGGTAACCAGAACGTCCTCTGATCCAACGCGAACACAGTGACGTTAGACTCTTTGTTAAAGGTAATCAGAACGTCCTCTGATCCAACGCGAACACAGTGACGTTAGACTAAAGGTAACCAGAACGTCCTCTGATCCAACGCGAACACAGTGACGTTAGACTCTTTGTTAAAGGTAACCAGAACGTCCTCTGATCCAACGCGAACACAGTGACGTTAGACTAAAGGTAATCAGAACGTCCTCTGATCCAACGCGAACACAGTGACGTTAGACTAAAGGTAATCAGAACGTCCTCTGATCCAACGCGAACACAGTGACGTTAGACTAAAGGTAACCAGAACGTCCTCTGATCCAACGCGAACACAGTGACGTTAGACTAAAGGTAATCAGAACGTCCTCTGATCCAACGCGAACACAGTGACGTTAGACTAAAGGTAATCAGAACGTCCTCTGATCCCACGCGAACACAGTGACGTTAGACTAAAGGTAACCAGAACGTCCTCTGATCCAACACGAACACAGTGACGTTAGACTAAAGGTAACCAGAACGTCCTCTGATCCAACGCGAACACAGTGACGTTAGACTAAAGGTAATCAGAACGTCCTCTGATCCAACGCGAACACAGTGACGTTAGACTAAAGGTAATCAGAACGTCCTCTGATCCAACGCGAACACAGTGACGTTAGACTAAAGGTAATCAGAACGTCCTCTGATCCAACGCGAACACAGTGACGTTAGACTAAAGGTAACCAGAACGTCCTCTGATCCAACGCGAACACAGTGACGTTAGACTAAAGGTAACCAGAACGTCCTCTGATCCAACGCGAACACAGTGACGTTAGACTAAAGGTAACCAGAACGTCCTCTGATCCAACGCGAACACAGTGACGTTAGACTAAAGGTAACCAGAACGTCCTCTGATCCAACGCGAACACAGTGACGTTAGACTAAAGGTAATCAGAACGTCCTCTGATCCAACGCGAACACAGTGACGTTAGACTAAAGGTAATCAGAACGTCCTCTGATCCAACACGAACACAGTGACGTTAGACTAAAGGTAACCAGAACGTCCTCTGATCCAACGCGAACACAGTGACGTTAGACTAAAGGTAATCAGAACGTCCTCTGATCCCACGCGAACACAGTGACGTTAGACTAAAGGTAATCAGAACGTCCTCTGATCCAACGCGAACATAGTGACGTTAGACTAAAGGTAATCAGAACGTCCTCTGATCCAACGCGAACACAGTGACGTTAGACTAAAGGTAATCAGAACGTCCTCTGATCCAACGCGAACACAGTGACGTTAGACTAAAGGTAACCAGAACGTCCTCTGATCCAACGCGAACACAGTGACGTTAGACTAAAGGTAATCAGAACGTCCTCTGATCCCACGCGAACACAGTGACGTTAGACTCTTGTTTTGTTAAAGGTAACCAGAACGTCCTCTGATCCAACGTGAACACAGTGACTTTAGACTCTTGTTAAAGGTAACCAGAACGTCCTCTGATCCAACGCGAACACAGTGACGTTAGACTCTTGGAATAAAACCTTTCAAGTCTGTATAAATCCCCCCTTAATGATATCGTCCGCTTGCTTCCTTTCTTCTCAGCGATGCACCTCTCTTGGAACGAAACCCAGACTTCCAATAAAACACTAACGCAGTCTTTAACCCACTCCAAGTTTCCAGACACCGTGGCCCGGTTCCAAATCCCCCCCCCCCCCCCCCCCCACATGGACCTCTTCCAAGCCTGCAGTCGTCCTATACCTCAAAAGGCACTTCTAAGACCTGCGAAAGCATTATTTATTATGGAACGATCGTTTCCAACGATTGAGGACTTGGGGGGACGGCGCGCCAAAAACCTCTCAAGGAAGTATACGGCAAGCCTTCCAAAATTAGTGTAGAGGTGAAATGGAAAGTATCTGCAGAGAGAGGTATACTGTACAGAGGTACAGAGACAGACACAGGAAGAGAGAGTTGAATGGTCAGAGAGAGAGAGAGAGAGAGAGAGAGAGAGAGAGAGAGAGAGAGAGAGAGAGATGGTAGAAAGCCAGACATTGACCAAGGCATAGAAAATGAGAGAAAGAGGAAGCATGAAATGGCACATGATGGGGTGTGTGTGTGTGTGTGTGTGTGTGTGTGTGGGGGGGGGGGGGGGGGGGGGGCGGTGGGGGTGGGGGTGGAGGTTGGCTGTCGGGATGCAAGTGAGAGCGATAGTACAGACGACAGGCAGGCAATCAATCGGTCTTCAAATCCCTCCATTCATGCGTACAGAGAGGCCTCCATCTGTCTGTCTGTCTACACCGTCTAGCCTCAAACACCTACAGAGAGGCCTCCATCCGTCTGTCTGTCTACACCGTCTAGCCTCAAACACCTACAGAGAGGCCTCCATCCGTCTGTCTGTCTACACCATCTAGCCTCAGACACGTACAGAGAGCAAACAAGGTAACAACGCTGTGATTGTCACCACTTGAAAAGACAACAAGGCCTGCTGGTGGATGAAGACACATGTCCTTTAGACCAGGCCTCCTGGTGGATGAAGACACATGTCCTTTAGACCCGGCCTTCTGGTGGATGAAGACACATGTCCTTTAGACCCGGCCTCCTGGTGGATGAAGACACATGTCCTTTAGACCCGGCCTCCTGGTGGATGAAGACACATGTCCTTTAGACCCGGCCTCCTGGTGGATGAAGACACATGTCCTTTAGACCCGGCCTCCTGGTGGATGAAGACACTTGTCCTTTAGACCCGGCCTCCTGGTGGATGAAGACACATGTCCTTTAGACCAGGCCTCCTGGTGGATGAAGACACATGTCCTTTAGACCCGGCCCTCCTGGTGGATGAAGACACATGTCCTTTAGACCCGGCCTCCTGGTGGATGAAGACACATGTCCTTTAGACCCGGCCTCCTGGTGGATGAAGACACATGTCCTTTAGACCCGGCCTGCTGGTGGATGAAGACACATGTCCTTTAGACCCGGCCTCCTGGTGGATGAAGACACATGTCCTTTAGACCCGGCCTCCTGGTGGATGAAGACACATGTCCTTTAGACCCGGCCTCCTGGTGGATGAAGACACATGTCCTTTAGACCCAGCCTCCTGGTGGATGAAGACCCATGTCCTTTAGACCCGGCCTCCTGGTGGATGAAGACACATGTCGTCCTTTAGACCAGGCCTCCTGGTGGATGAAGACACATGTCCTTTAGACCCAGCCTCCTGGTGGATGAAGACACATGTCCTTTAGACCAGGCCTCCTGGTGGATGAAGACACATGTCCTTTAGACCCGGCCTCCTGGTGGATGAAGACACATGTCCTTTAGACCCGGCCTCCTGGTGGATGAAGACACATGTCCTTTAGACCCGGCCTCCTGGTGGATGAAGACACATGTCCTTTAGACCCGGCCTCCTGGTGGATGAAGACACGTGTCCTTTAGACCCGGCCTCCTGGTGGATGAAGACACATGTCCTTTAGACCCGGCCCTCCTGGTGGATGAAGACACATGTCCTTTAGACCCGGCCTCCTGGTGGATGAAGACACTTGTCCTTTAGACCCGGCCCTCCTGGTGGATGAAGACACATGTCCTTTAGACCCGGCCTCCTGGTGGATGAAGACACATGTCCTTTAGACCAGGCCTCCTGGTGGATGAAGACACATGTCCTTTAGACCCGGCCTCCTGGTGGATGAAGACACATGTCCTTTAGACCCGGCCTCCTGGTGGATGAAGACACATGTCCTTTAGACCCGGCCTCCTGGTGGATGAAGACACATGTCCTTTAGACCAGGCCTCCTGGTGGATGAAGACACATGTCCTTTAGACCCGGCCTCCTGGTGGATGAAGACACATGTCCTTTAGACCCGGCCTCCTGGTGGATGAAGACACATGTCCTTTAGACCCAGCCTCCTGGTGGATGAAGACACATGTCCTTTAGACCAGGCCTCCTGGTGGATGAAGACACATGTCCTTTAGACCCGGCCTCCTGGTGGATGAAGACACATGTCCTTTAGACCCGGCCTCCTGGTGGATGAAGACACATGTCCTTTAGACCAGGCCTCCTGGTGGATGAAGACACGTGTCGTCCTTTAGATTTGACTAAACACGAGCTAGACAAGCTGGACACCAGAAAGGAGAGAGAGGGTTTTAACCCATTTAGGACTGAACCCCCCCCCAGGCCTCCTGGTGGATGAAGACACATGTCCTTTAGACCCGGCCTCCTGGTGGATGAAGACACATGTCCTTTAGACCAGGCCTCCTGGTGGATGAAGACACGTGTCGTCCTTTAGATTTGACTAAACACGAGCTAGACAAGCTGGACACCAGAAAGGAGAGAGAGGGTTTTAACCCATTTAGGACTGAACCCCCCCCCCCCCCCCCCCCTCTCTCTCTCTCTGTCTCTCATTAGCAGGCAGCAGTGCAGCACTATCTCTCTCTCTCTGTTTCTGGCACAACAGCGCCACTTTTGGTACTCGTGCTCATAGTGACATAGTGGTCACATAGTTAGGTGAACACATAGGTGAACACGGACATTGCTGTTCGTTGGAGTGGTTGCACCACTCAAAAAACAGTTTCTATGTCGTGCTCAACCATTTTCATGTCAAGGACCCCCGGAATTATCTGTATTTGGCCGCGGACCCCCATCTGAAAATATGTTGTTTCAGGAACCCCCCCAGAAGCAAAGATTTGAGTTAAAAACGTTTGCACCACATTTTCACGATTTTTCAAAAATAGCAGGTCTACAAGCTTGTAGCTTGTAGATCTGCTATTTTTCAATAGCTAAAGTATAACATAATGCTTAAAACACCAAAAGGGGTTTCCGCCCAGAATGGCTTAAGCAGCACGTGCCTTTTCAACATGACGATAATATAATCTAACATTATAATCACACAATATTGAATGTTCAAAATATTTTTAATTTTATTTTTTGAATATTCAAAAACAACAAGTCACCCCGGCTTGCTGGTGGAGGAAGACACGTGTCCTTTAGATCATTTGGAAACATGTACAAAACACTGTCGACACGAAAAAGCTGGAAAACAGGCAAGCTCAGTGGCGTGCACAGATAGACACTAGGGGGTGCTAGAGCACCCCCTGCCCTTTTTGCAATGTGCCCTTTTGGAAAATAAAACAAAACACACTGTACAGTATGTGGACCATGGTGACATTGATCAATTCTTGATAAAAAAGCTTCCAATATATTATTTAGGCCCCGAAATCTATAAATCTCACACTATTAAGGCAACCGGCCGGTTCCACGCGTTGCACAAGGTCCCCTTTTTTTCCACTTGAGCACCTGCCCCTCTAAATGTCTGTGCACGCCACTGGGCAAGCTAGAGTGAAAGGAGAGGGGATCGCCTGGCTGAAAGCAGCTTCACCTTTTCTCCAGATGCCTTTTCCAACATGATACTATAATCTCGTTAGTATGATAATTATAATCACAATATTCATAAAGTAAGGGAGAGCCTTCTCGTTGCTGAAAACCTCTCTTGGTTCTCTGTAATGGACAGATCCTTACAGTCCATTACATCTCTGAGGAGAAATTGTACTGTACTAATACTGTACTAAACTGCCGGGTAATACTGGGTAATAACCTTATAATTGGCCAGATGGGACGGCAGTGTAAGTAACGAAGCCTGCAAGTCTTATGAAAAAACATAATTGATAACATTTTCTGCTAGATATATTGCAATCAACATGATTCCATCTTTGTCACGCCATTGTCCTTGTGATAATGGTTATGACGTCACTAGAAACCATTGTCCTTGTGATAATGGTTGTGACATCACTAGAAACCATTGTCCTTGTGATAATGGTTATGACGTCACTAGAAACCATTGTCCTTGTGATAATGGTTATGACGTCACTAGAAACCATTGTCCTTGTGATAATGGTTGTGACATCACTAGAAACCATTGTCCTTGTGATAATGGTTATGACGTCACTAGAAACCATTGTCCTTGTGATAATGGTTGTGACATCACTATAAACCATTGTCCTTGTGATAATGGTTGTGACATCACTAGCAACCATTGTCCTTGTGAAAATGGTTCTGTGACATCACTAGAAACCATTGTCCTTGTGATAATGGTTCTGACGTCACTAGAAACCATTGTCCTTGTGATAATGGTTGTGACATCACTAGAAACCATTGTCCTTGTGATAATGGTTATGACGTCACTAGAAACCATTGTCCTTGTGATAATGGTTATGACGTCACTAGAAACCATTGTCCTTGTGATAATGGTTGTGACATCACTAGAAACCATTGTCCTTGTGATAATGGTTATGACGTCACTAGAAACCATTGTCCTTGTGATAATGGTTGTGACATCACTATAAACCATTGTCCTTGTGATAATGGTTGTGACATCACTAGCAACCATTGTCCTTGTGAAAATGGTTCTGTGACATCACTAGAAACCATTGTCCTTGTGATAATGGTTCTGACGTCACTAGAAACCATTGTCCTTGTGATAATGGTTGTGACATCACTAGAAACCATTGTCCTTGTGATAATGGTTCTGACATCACTAGAAACCATTGTCCTTGTGATAATGGTTCTGACGTCACTAGAAACCATTGTCCTTGTGATAATGGTTATGACGTCACTAGAAACCATTGTCCTTGTGATAATGGTTATGACGTCACTAGAAACCATTGTCCTTGTGATAATGGTTCTGTGACATCACTAGAAACCATTGTCCTTGTGATAATGGTTATGACGTCACTAGAAACCATTGTCCTTGTGATAATGGTTATGACGTCACTAGAAACCATTGTCCTTGTGTTAATGGTTATGACGTCACTAGAAACCATTGTCCTTGTGATAATGGTTATGACATCACTAGAAACCATTGTCCTTGTGTTAATGGTTGTGACATCACTAGAAACCATTGTCCTTGTGTTAATGGTTCTGTGACATCACTAGAAACCATTGTCCTTGTGATAATGGTTCTGTCATCACTAGAAACCATTGTCCTTGTGTTAATGGTTGTGACATCACTAGAAACCATTGTCCTTGTGTTAATGGTTGTGACATCACTAGAAACCATTGTCCTTGTGTTAATGGTTCTGACGTCACTAGAAACCATTGTCCTTGTGTTAATGTTTCTGACGTCACTAGAAACCATTGTCCTTGTGTTAATGGTTCTGACATCACTAGAAACCATTGTCCTTGTGATAATGGTTCTGACGTCACTAGAAACCATTGTCCTTGTGATAATGGTTCTGTGACATCACTAGAAACCATTGTCCTTGTGATAATGGTTCTGACATCACTAGAAACCATTGTCCTTGTGATAATGGTTCTGACGTCACTAGAAACCATTGTCCTTGTGATAATGGTGCTGACGTCACTAGAAACCATTGTCCTTGTGATAATGGTTCTGACGTCACTAGAAACCATTGTCCTTGTGATAATGGTTATGACGTCACTAGAAACCATTGTCCTTGTGTTAATGGTTCTGACGTCACTAGAAACCATTGTCCTTGTGATAATGGTTCTGACGTCACTAGAAACCATTGTCCTTGTGATAATGGTTCTGTGACATCACTAGAAACCATTGTCCTTGTGATAATGGTTCTGACGTCACTAGAAACCATTGTCCTTGTGATAATGGTTCTGACGTCACTAGAAACCAGTCTAACCTGTCCTGCAGTGAGTGGTCATTACTGCAGCGTGAACAAACCGATTCTAGTAGTGTTGATCAAGACAATTGGCCTTAGCGAGGCCTCCCAGTTGTAACATTTACAGCATCCTGTCTGAGAAAAGGACATTTACAGCATCCTGTCTGAGAAAAGGACATGTGGATGTTTTTTTTTTTTTTATAGTTTGGACGTGATCCCATCTCAGAAGAAGCTAACAAGGACTCCTAATTGGGCGTAACCCATAAACGAGGCTGTAAACGAGGCTGGGCTTGAAGTGTCTGAGGAAGGCTGGAAGGGAACCAGGTCCTTACTGATGTCTCCCAGTTGGACGTGTCTGTCCCACCCAGCACACAGGGACTTACTGAGGTCTCCCAGTTGGACGTGTCTGTCCCACCCAGCACACAGGGACTTACTGAGGTCTCCCAGTTGGACGTGTCTGTCCCACCCAGCATACAGGGACTTACTTAGGTCTCCCAGTTGGACGTGTCTGTCCCACCCAGCACACAGGGACTTACTGAGGTCTCCCAGTTGGACGTGTCTGTCCCACCCAGCACACAGGGACTTACTGTGGTCTCCCGCAGTTGGATGTGTCGTCCAGCTCTTATTTTGAAGTTTGAGTCTGAAACGGAAGGCTGTGCGTTTCTAAACTAATCAGAGCGATTGAAATCGTTGAACGATTGAAATCGTTGAGCGATTGAAATCGTTGAGCGATTGAAATCGTTCAATCGTTCAACGAAACAGCAAACTGGTAGAGCTGGTCGACTGTCTGGCTCGTACAGACAAACAAACAAACAAACTCCATGCGTATAGCAGAGCTACCATCCCATCGCCTGAAGGGATGCGACACTCTGATTAGTTTAGAAACGCACAGCCGTCCGTTTCAGACTCAAACTTCAAAATAAAATGACCGAAATAGCCATTGCACTGTCTTTAACATTTTGACAAATTACGGCCCTATATAGACTATAAGAAAAATAAATCCTCCGTAAAATACATATACAATGGGCTGAGGTTTAAACTGCTTAAAGGACCACTTCACCACTTTTCAACCTATCTTCATATAATAGGTCCTCACTAATAATCATGAAAAAAATGGCGCAATTTTTTTCTACCCTCTCATAGGAGGGTTGTGGGCAGTTCAGAAACCGTCTTCCAGTGACATCATCGATGGGGAATCCAAGCTAATAGAAACTGCAGGCTTTCTAGTCCTGAAAAGTTGCAATGCGAAAATGGAAGCCATAATAAAAATCTATTTTTTTTTTGTAAAACAAAATCTTGTTTAAAAAATAATCTGCCTAATGATGATGTCACTGGAAGACGGTTTCTAAACTGCCCACAGCCCTCCTATGAGACACAGACTGAGTAGGAAAAAAACGTGCCATTTTATCATGATTATTAGTGAGGACCTATTATATGAAGATAGGTTGAAAAGTGGTGAAGTGGTCCTTTAATTCTACCATCTGTAATGTTGATATGTGTCCAATTAATTAATTAATTAATTAACCACAGGAACCCTATTGTATGTCCCTATTCTAGGGTGAACATTTTGGTGACTCGCACGCACGCACGCACGCACGCACGCACGCACGCACGCACGCACGCACTTTCTCTTGCTAAACTAGCCAACAGAGTTAGCGATCCGTCTCTCTAATTGGTGTCCATTTGGGGGTCCTTGACATGAAAGAGTTTGATAACCACATCCCTTAAGGCTCACGCATACTCCAGTTTATTATAATACTCACCGTTTAGGTGATAACCTATTATAATACTCACCGTTTAGGTGATAACCTATTATAATACTCACCGTTTAGGTGATAACCTGTTATAATACTCACCGTTTAGGTGATAACCTATTATAATACTCACCGTTTAGGTGATAACCTATTATAATACTCACCGTTTAGGTGATAACCTATTATAATACTCACTGTTGTGGTTGGGAAAACTACAACACGACGTCATGCCGCGTGGTGATAAGCGACTCACCTCTCACCCCAACACATCTCTCTGCTTTTATTAAACACAGAAAAGGTTGTGTAGCTTATCACCTATAAAACTGGAGAGCCATCTAATAGAAGAGTTACGACATTGAGGGGGCAGAAACCGAGCGCTCGAGCGCTGTTCATGCAGCCTGAACTGAGACAAGCTGGAAATACATTGTTTTCAACGAGGGCGGCGCAAACAAGAGCTATGTTAACCATGTGTGCAACATGACAACTGTTTTAAAGTATTGTACAGTAACAACTAAAGTCTCTTATGTTTATGTTGTACTATTACTACAAAACAATCTAAAATAAAGGGATTAAAGCTGGGCTGTTGCCCTGAGTCCAATGCATTTCTGCCTACTTCCGGTCCAGGACGTTGTCCCAGTCGGTTGTCCCCATTCTCAATAGAAGTCTAGGAGAGCCGCCGTTGGACTGAAGCCCCATGCATGAAGTGAACGCGTAACTCTGTCTATGGGTGCGTTTCGGAAATGCGCCCTGAACGCACTGGTGTGCTCTCTTGTCGTTCGTTTATTCAGTGCACTCGGTGCGTTGTCGTTCGAAAATCCAGTGCGCTGCGCACCGGGTGTGCCGAGTGCCCGCCGCGCTGAGCGACCCTACCCTGAAGCTGGGGTTGTCCGGTGTCGGCGGTGTGAATGCGTCACAGCTGTGGTCGTTCGTAAATAAGGCACACTGTGACGTCACCGCCCACCACACAACAAACTGACCACATTCCCGGTGCGCATTTCCGAACGCACCCAATATATCTAAGGCTCTGCCGCCTTTACATGTAACTCTGAGAGTAGTGTGCATGTGTCACACCCCTGTCTCAGGCGAGGGTAATATGAACACAAGGATGGCGAGGCAACACAGTTTAACAGTGGTTTATTTTCCCCAAGTGCAATTAAAGTGACATTTTAACAAAGGAGACCATAATACCTGAAAGTAGAAAATACGAATATATTCAACTGTACTTCATATTATATACATAATGTAAAGTATTAATAAATCAGGCCTTTTTAATATAAAGCAAATCAAACACCATAATAAATCAACACATCTAGAATCTAGATCCAAACATTTTCATTTTTGATTTTCATTTTCCATTTCAACCATAGTTATAAAAATGATAAATCAAAACATCACCTCCTCAGAGACTGACACCTTCTTGTCTAACACCAGCAGACAGCAGACTGACTGGAATACCAATTATCTGCAGCTATATACCCCCCATGGCCCCTCCCACCAGACAGGACCAATATTGATAGGGATTAACATGATCCACAACATGTCAAATCTGCTTGGGTTTGGCACAAAACACATTTTCATACATTTCAATTAATTTAAGCTTGTAGATCTTTTCTTTCTCAAGTCTTTAGTTTTCCAAAGTCCTCTTTTTAGAGTCCAGTGTCCCTCATGACAAATAATCCTCCCTATCCACAGACGGGAGTTGGTCTGGCCCAGTTAGTGCTCAGCTGGGCTTCCACCTATTTAAAGCCACAGAACTCATTGAACAGGTTTGATGGCCGAACAGAGACATACAGAGAGCTGATGGGGATGTGTTTGTCCATACCCTACCTAACCAGTTGTTTGTCCATACCCTACCTAACCAGTTGTTTGTCCATACCCTACCTAACCAGTTGTTTGTCCATACCCTACCTAACCAGTTGTTTGTCCATACCCTACCTAACCAGTTGTTTGACCATACCCTACCTAACCAGTTGTTTGTCCATACCCTACCTAACCAGTTGTTTGTCCATACCCTACCTAACCAGTTGTTTGACCATACCCTACCTAACCAGTTGTTTGTCCATACCCTACCTAACCAGTTGTTTGTCCATACCCTACCTAACCAGTTGTTTGTCCATACCCTACCTAACCAGTTGTTTGTCCATACCCTACCTAACCAGTTGTTTGTCCATACCCTACCTAACCATGCAGCGCTACTGACAGGCATGAAATGAGCAAAACATGAACAGTGACAGGGTGGGGTCACACTGTCACAGGGTGGGGTCACACTGTCACAGGGTGGGGTCACACTGTCACAGGGTGGGGTCACACTGTCACAGGGTGGGGTCACACTGTCACAGGGTGGGGTCACACTGTCACAGCATGTAAATGGAACCCAATCAGTTAAATTGCACACACTGAGAGTTAAATGAACACTGAGCAGTATTGTACGTCACCCCACTGAGAGTTAAATGAACACTGAGCAGTGTTGTACGTCACCCCACTGAGAGTTAAATGAACACTGAGCAGTGTTGTACGTCACCCCACTGAGAGTTAAATGAACACTGAGCAGTGTTGTACGTCACCCCACAGAGTTAAATGAACACTGAGCAGTGTTGTACGTCACCCCACTGAGAGTTAAATGAACACTGAGCAGTATTGTACGTCACCCCACTGAGAGTTAAATGAACACTGAGCATAATACCCTACCTAACCAGTTGTTTGTCCATACCCTACCTAACCAGTTGTTTGACCATACCCTACCTAACCAGTTGTTTGTCCATACCCTACCTAACCAGTTGTTTGTCCATACCCTACCTAACCAGTTGTTTGACCATACCCTACCTAACCAGTTGTTTGTCCATACCCTACCTAACCAGTTGTTTGTCCATACCCTACCTAACCAGTTGTTTGTCCATACCCTACCTAACCAGTTGTTTGTCCATACCCTACCTAACCAGTTGTTTGTCCATACCCTACCTAACCATGCAGCGCTACTGACAGGCATGAAATGAGCAAAACATGAACAGTGACAGGGTGGGGTCACACTGTCACAGGGTGGGGTCACACTGTCACAGGGTGGGGTCACACTGTCACAGGGTGGGGTCACACTGTCACAGGGTGGGGTCACACTGTCACAGGGTGGGGTCACACTGTCACAGCATGTAAATGGAACCCAATCAGTTAAATTGCACACACTGAGAGTTAAATGAACACTGAGCAGTATTGTACGTCACCCCACTGAGAGTTAAATGAACACTGAGCAGTGTTGTACGTCACCCCACTGAGAGTTAAATGAACACTGAGCAGTGTTGTACGTCACCCCACTGAGAGTTAAATGAACACTGAGCAGTGTTGTACGTCACCCCACAGAGTTAAATGAACACTGAGCAGTGTTGTACGTCACCCCACTGAGAGTTAAATGAACACTGAGCAGTATTGTACGTCACCCCACTGAGAGTTAAATGAACACTGAGCAGTGTTGTACGTCACCCCACTGAGAGTTAAATGAACACTGAGCAGTATTGTACGTCACCCCACTGAGAGTTAAATGAACACTGAGCAGTGTTGTACGTCACCCCACTGAGAGTTAAATGAACACTGAGCAGTATTGTACGTCACCCCACTGAGAGTTAAATGAACACTGAGCAGTGTTGTACGTCACCCCACTGTGGAGCAGTGTTGTACGTCACCCCACTGTGGCCTCGCCTCTGGCAACAGGCCCTCCTGGCAGCCGAACCACTTCTTAATAGCAGAGAGAGAGAGAGCGAGGACACAGCACTGGATGATGTCAAGGTGAGTGTGTGTGTGTGTGTGTGTGTGTGTGTGTGTGTGCGTGCGTGCGTGCGTGCGTGCGTGCGTGCGTGCGTGCGTGCGTGCGTGCGTGCGTGCGTGCGTGCGTGCGTGCGTGCGTGCGTGCGTGCGTGCGTGCGTGCGTGCGTGTGTATATGTACACATTAAATGTGATGGAATGATTGCTTGGCAGAGGTAAACCTGAGGGGAAAGATGCTTTATGCTTATGACAAGGCAATATATAAATGTGTGTATACCTGTGCAGTGTGCGCGTGTGCATGCCTGCGTGTGTGTGTACGGTATGTGTTGGGGCGACTGTGGCTCAGGAGGTAGAGCAGGTCGTCCAATGATCCAAGGGTCGGCGGTTCGAATCCCGGCTCCTCCTGTCTACATGTCAAAGTGTCCTTGGGCAAGACACTGAACCCCAAATTGCTCCCGATGTGCTGGTTGGTACCTTGCATGGCTTCCGCCGCAATCGGTGTATGAATGTGTGTGTGAATGGGTGAATGTAATGCACAATCTATGTAAAGCGCCTTGGATAAAGGCGCTATATAAATGCACCATTTACCATTTTTTTATGTATGTATGTATGTATGTATGTATGTATGTATGTATGTATGTACAGTGGGGTACAGGCGTTCTTTTCCTCCTGGTCTGATTGGGGCCTCTAGGTTTCCCTGGGTACCTCTCGGCAACTCTTCTCAGCCACACCCCTAGTCCAACCCCCAGATTATTAGCCAAACCCCTAGATTTATTTAATGTGCAGTGTGGCCATTAAGCCACAGGGTGGCGTTTTCAAATTAGTGAGTATTCGCGTATTATTCGTGTATTATTCGCGTATCATTCACGTATCATTCGTGTATTATACGCGTATTATTCGCGTATTATTCACGTATTCGCGTATAATTAGCGTATTATTCGTGAATTATTCGCGTATTTGTGTATTATTCGCATATTATTTGCGTATTATTCTGGTATAGGAGGTGGGTTTTCAGACTACGGAGGAAGGTTGGGAGTGAGGATGCAGTTCTGATTGTAAAGGGAAGTGCATTCCAAACACTTCTCCCAGAAGGGAGAAGTGTTTGGGACGTGTGGAGCGTTGTTACGGTATACGGTAGTACGGCAACCTTCCCCGTGTTTCTTCACTGGTCCGATCCAGAAGAACACAGTTTTCCGGCCACTGCTACAGAGCTGACAATGAGGTTATATCTTCCCTTCTTCTCTGGAGTCCTGCCTCAAAGCAGACCAGAGGTAGAGTCCGGCCTCAAAGCAGACTAGAGGTAGAGTCCTGCCTCAAAGCAGACCAGAGGTAGAGTCCGGCCTCAAAGCAGACTAGAGGTAGAGTCCTGCCTCAAAGCAGACCAGAGGTAGAGTCCGGCCTCAAAGCAGACTAGAGGTAGAGTCCTGCCTCAAAGCAGACCAGAGGTAGAGTCCGGCCTCAAAGCAGACCAGAGGTAGAGTCCTGCCTCAAAGCAGACCAGAGATAGAGTCCTGCCTCAAAGCAGACCAGAGGTAGAGTCCTGCCTCAAAGCAGACCAGAGGTAGAGTCCTGCCTCAAAGCAGACCAGAGATAGAGTCCTGCCTCAAAGCAGACCAGAGGTAGAGAACTGCCTCAAAGCAGACCAGAGGTAGAGTCCTGCCTCAAAGCAGACCAGAGGTAGAGTCCTGCCTCAAAGCAGACCAGAGATAGAGTCCTGCCTCAAAGCAGACCAGAGGTAGAGTCCTGCCTCAAAGCAGACCAGAGCTAGAGTCCTGCCTCAAAGCAGACCAGAGGTAGAGTCCTGCCTCAAAGCAGACCAGAGGTAGAGTCCTGCCTCAAAGCAGACCAGAGATAGAGTCCTGCCTCAAAGCAGACCAGAGGTAGAGTCCTGCCTCAAAGCAGACCAGAGGTAGAGTCCTGCCTCAAAGCAGACCAGAGGTAGAGTCCTGCCTCAAAGCAGACCAGAGATAGAGTCCTGCCTCAAAGCAGACCAGAGGTAGAGAACTGCCTCAAAGCAGACCAGAGGTAGAGTCCTGCCTCAAAGCAGACCAGAGGTAGAGTCCTGCCTCAAAGCAGACCAGAGATAGAGTCAGACCAGAGATAGAGTCCTGCCTCAAAGCAGACCAGAGGTAGAGAACTGCCTCAAAGCAGACCAGAGGTAGAGTCCTGCCTCAAAGCAGACCAGAGGTAGAGTCCTGCCTCAAAGCAGACCAGAGATAGAGTCCTGCCTCAAAGCAGACCAGAGGTAGAGTCCTGCCTCAAAGCAGACCAGAGGTAGAGTCCTGCCTCAAAGCAGACCAGAGATAGAGTCCTGCCTCAAAGCAGACCAGAGGTAGAGAACTGCCTCAAAGCAGACCAGAGGTAGAGTCCTGCCTCAAAGCAGACCAGAGGTAGAGTCCTGCCTCAAAGCAGACCAGAGATAGAGTCAGACCAGAGATAGAGTCCTGCCTCAAAGCAGACCAGAGGTAGAGAACTGCCTCAAAGCAGACCAGAGGTAGAGTCCTGCCTCAAAGCAGACCAGAGGTAGAGTCCTGCCTCAAAGCAGACCAGAGATAGAGTCCTGCCTCAAAGCAGACCAGAGGTAGAGAACTGTCCTTCCCTCAGAGTTTTCCCTGAAAACTCACCTTTTTAAACGGGCCTTTCCATAGCCGGCCTGGTTAAATGTTAAATGTTGATTGCTTTATTTTAACTCTACTTTTTCTATTTTGTCTTACTTTATTAGTGATTTAGTTCCTGACTTGTTTTATTGACTATTGACTTGTTTTAATTGTATTGTTGTTAAAGCACTTTGTGACTGTAATTGTCTGTGAAAGGGGGGCAGGGGGGGGGAACCCCTTTTGGTGTTTTAAGCATTATGTTATACTTTATCTATTGATACAATAGCAGATCTACAAGCTCATAGCGCGGCACCGAGTGCAGCGCTACGAGCTTGTAGATATGCAATTTTTTTTAGAAATATCGCGAAAATGTGACGCAAATCTTTGAATACGTATTCTTTCAGAGTGAACGTTTTTAACTCATACCTTCGCATCTGGGGGGGGGGGGGGGGGGTCCCTGGAACTACATATTTTCAGATGGGGCTCAGCGGCCAATTACATATAATTTTTGGGGGTCCTTGACATGAAAATGTGTGAGAACGACTGACAGAGAAACATATAGGGTTTTTCAGAAAACTGTTAGAATTTATAAGGCATTAATGTAGAATCGTCCTTACGTCTAAGTGGGTTAAAATGTATTATTAAATCATAATGAAACAGGAAGGGTACATATACATGATATAGGTCCTCATTCACAAAGGAGAAATACGCCACAGTGTAACTGATGTAACAGATCATATTGATATCGTATTTATCCGTCCGATCAAGCTTTGCACAGATTTTTGCTGTGCAATTCAAAGAGTGGTGTGTACAACAGGTACGCAGGTGTATGTCATAATGAATGCGAGCGGGTGCCAAATGATCGGAAAATCACCCGACAACTTCATTTGCATTGATCCACGCCCCATTTCACACCATAAAAGGCATCAAGCATGACTCAGCAGACAGCAGTTGGTCTGAGATCCATCTGTCAAAAATAATAAACTAGGCTTTGCAGCTCAAACAAAATGGAGGTCCTCCTGACGGTGGAACAACAAAATAATGATATATTTCCAGTGACTAGCGGCTTCACAAATTACAATAAAAATGATTGCTGGAAAGAAATCACAGCCGCGGTCACTGCTGCTGTGTGGAGTCAGGACCACAAACAAGCCCTTATAAGTTAGGGCTTTTATGTTATATTGTTTTTACACGTAGACGTACCACTGTACTATATATGTACAAACTGACATCAATCCATCAAAGGACACCAAAGGAAATTAAAAGAAAATGATCTGACCTTGTCAAGCGGCTGACCAAGGAGCGACAGCTGCTGGCGACCACCACCACCAGTCTCCTATTCTATATCCATACCCTTTCTCTCTCTCTCTCTATCAGACGCACGCACGCACGCACGCACGCACGCACGCACGCACGCACGCACGCAGACAGATGGGTGATTTCCTGTGGGTTAATGCCACAGTAGCACAAACAGACCTGGGGTGACAGTGGGGGGGGTTAGAGCAATTAAAACAAACACAAACATAGAAGATGAGGTAGTATACTGTGTGGATAGGCGTGCGTGCGTGCGTGCGTGCGTGCGTGCGTGCGTGCGTGCGTGCGTGCGTGCGTGCGTGCGTGCGTGCGTGCGTGCGTGGAAATCCATTCGGTTCAACCTCGGGTCAGTACAAACTTGTAAAGATGTGTTCAAGTGTGTTAGCTGTTTATTACG
This sequence comes from Electrona antarctica, assembly GCF_951216825.1. Lineage (NCBI taxonomy): Eukaryota > Metazoa > Chordata > Actinopteri > Myctophiformes > Myctophidae > Electrona > Electrona antarctica. The sequence goes on along the minus strand of NW_027638036.1, from coordinate 7,284 downwards.
TGTCGCTGTGTGTGTGTGTGTGTGTGTGTGTGTGTGTGTGTGTGTGTGTGTGTGTGTGTGTGTGTGTGTGTGTGTGTGTGTGAGCGTGTGTGTGAGCTTGTGTGTGTGTGTGTGTGTGTGCTGTGCGTGTGTGTGTGCGTGTGTGTGTGTGTGTGTGTGTGTGTGTGTGTGTGTGTGTGTGTGTGTGTGCGTGCGTGCGTGCGTGCGTGCGTGCGTGCGTGCATGCGTGCGTGCGTTGCGTGCATGCGTGCGTGCGTGCGTGCGTGCGTGCGCGTGCAAGCACGTGTCACAGTGGAATAACAGTCAACACGGGGTCACAGACCGCCGGGTGACCCCAATCTCCTCGCAGCTACAGACCAGTACACTGTGGATAATGAGCCTCTATACCAGAGTCCTGCTCCAATCACACACGCAGCCTCCACATCGCAGAGTCACATTAAAAGTTATCGCGGACAGAAGTTGTAGTTAGGTCACCTCTCCTCTGTCATGATGGGGGAGGTGTACACCTCTCCTTCTGTTGTGATGGGGGAGGTGTACACCTCTCCTTCTTTTGTGATGGGGGAGGTGTACACCTCTCCCCTGTTGTGATGGGGGAGGTGTACACCTCTCCCCTGTTGTGATGGGGGAGGTGTACATCTCTCCTCTGTTGTGATGGGGGAGGTGTACATCTCTCCTCTGTTGTGATGGGGGAGGTGTACACCTCTCCCCTGTTGTGATGGGGGAGGTGTACACCTCTCCTTCTGTCGTGAAGGGAGAGGTGTACACCTCTCCTCTGTCATGATGGGGGAGGTGTACACCTCTCCTCTGTTGTGATGGGGGAGGTGTACACCTCTCCCCTGTCGTGAAGGGAGGGGGGGCAGGGCGAGGTGAATGAAAATAGACAGAGCCCAGGCCAGTTGCCAAAAGACACGTCATGATTGGAGAGGGAACAACAATCTCTCTCTCTCTTTCTCTCTCTCTCTCTATCAGACACACGCACGCAGGAACGCGCGCACGCAGGAACGTGCGCACGCAGGAACGTGCGCACGCACGCACGCACGCACGCACGCACGCACGCACGCACGCACGCGCTGCCAGCTGATATCGTCATTTTCTATAAGTGACAGGTCAGTGCGTGTCTGAGACGTTACGTCAGTCAGCGGCCACTCCAACACTGGCTGTACATCTCAGCAGGCTATAGGCTGACCTGGCTGTACATCTCAGCAGGCTATAGGCTGACCTGGCTGTACATCTCAGCAGGCTATAGGCTGACCTGGCTGTACATCTCAGCAGGCTATAGGCTGACCTGGCTGTACATCTCAGCAGGCTATAGGCTGACCTTGCGTACTATTAGGCTATGTCATATATTAGGCTACATGATACAGCGTAACTCATTTTATATAAAAGTAGAGAATCACAGCTATGAAGATAGTTGATCCAATAATGTTGGAACTATGTTTGCGGCCTAGAGGGCTACTGCGCGTGCCTAGAACTTTGCTCTTAAGAAGATGCGTAAGAAATCTGTACGGGAAACGCGGCCAATGACTGGATACACGTTAAGGACAAGCCAACAAATCCAGGTGGAGCAAAAGGCCAACCTCCAAACATCCTCTGGCAGTAGTTGTTGTGCTCCAAGTCCTGGCCGATGACCATTGTAGTGTGTGTGTGTGTGTGTGTGTGTGTGTGTGTGTGTGTGTGTGTGTGTGTGTGTGTGTGTGTGTGTGTGTGTGTGTGTGTGTGTGTGTGTCATTATTCTGGACAACTGGAACCACCACTGATAACACAACATGCACGTTACACGCACGCACGCACGCGCACACAGACACTTATAATGCACCAACAAAATCACACAGCATGAATTAGGTGCACAACACGCACATATAAAATACCCATTTGCCAAATCACATAACTTCACTCTCCCACTTTATAACGCACGCACGCACGCACACACGCACGCAGGCACGCACACACGCACGCAGGCACGCACGCACCTTGCAAAGAGAGAAGAGAGAGTTGAGAGTTAACAATTAGTACACATCTCTTCTACATTATAATTTTATCTGCCTATTTATGTGCCAAATGGGTAAAGGGAAATATTTTCTGCTAAATTAGTTATGCTAATTACAGAGCAGTTCTCTGGGGGATAGACGGCGCTAAACGGATTTTAATTCCTTTCGCCTGGAGAGAGAGACACGCGGGGGGTGGGGGGAGGGGGGAGGAGGAGGGAGGGGGGACTGGATGGATGGAGGGATGGAGGGAGAGAGAGAGACGCAGGGGGGGAGGGAGGGATGGAGAGAGGGATGGATGGATGGAGGGAGGGGGGAGAGAGAGAGACGCAGGGGGGGACTGGATGGATGGAGAGAGGGATGGATGGATGGAGGGAGGGGGGAGGGAGGGATGGATGGATGGAGGGAAGGAAGGAGGGAGGGAGGGAGGGAGGGATGGAGGGAAGGAAGGAGGGAGGGAGGGAGGGAAGGAGGGAGGGGGGGAGGGGGGGAGGGAGGGAAGGAGGGGGGAGGGATGGAGGGAAGGAAGGAGGGAGGGAGGGAGGGAGGGATGGAGGGATGGAGGGAAGGAGGGAGGGAGGGATGGAGGGAGGGAGGGATGGAGGGATGGAGGGATGGAGGGAAGGAGGGATGGAGGGTTTTAGGGATGAGGGAGGGAGGGATGGAGGGAGGGAGAGAGGGATGGAGGGAGGGATGAGGGATGGATGGAAGGAATGGAGGGAGGGAGGGGGAGGGATGGAGGGAGGAGGGAGGGAGGGAGAGAGGGATGGAGGGAGGGATGAGGGAGGGAGGGAGGGAGGGAGGGAGGGAGGGAGGGAGGGAGGGAGGGAGGGAGGGAGGGATGGAGGGTTGGAGGGAGGGGGAGGGATGGAGGGAGGGAGAGATGGAGGCAGAGAGGGAGGGATGGAGGGAGGGAGGGATGGATGGAAGGAGGAATGGAGGAATGGAGGGATGGAGGGAGGAGGGAGGCAGGGGTGGAGGGAGGGAGCCGGGATGGAGGGAGGGATGAGGGAGGAGGGATGGAGGGAGGGAAGGAGGGAGGCAGGGATGGAGGGAGGGATGAGGGTGGAGGGAGGGAGGGAGGGAGGGAGGGGGGAGGGATGGAATGAAGGAGGGAGGGAGGGATGAAGGGAGGGAGGGAGGGGGAAGGGATGGAGGGAGTGAGGGAGGGGGGAGGGATGGAGGGAAGGATGGAGGGAGGGATGGAGGACTGGAGGAATATGGACTCACAAAACGGAATTAGAGAAAAAGAAACAGACTGGCCGATCAAACACATAACCTGGCGACGGAACTCCGCTCTGCGACACGGCATCGATGGGATAATAGAATTAACAACTTGAGGGAGGAGGAAGTGCCCCTGAGGAAGCCGGACAGCCAGCCAACCAACCGCCAGCCTTATCAGCACCGGGACACTGCTTCCTGGGCCAATGAGAGAGACCGGCAGCCTTATCAGCACCGGGACACTGCTTCCTTTTTTTCCCCTTAATTTGTATCCCACGATTCTTGCAACACATTCTTTCACACAGTGTCAATTATTTAATGTAATCCTGGGCGCTACACTTCCTCTGCCAACCTGCGGGTGGCAGCGGACTGACCTCATGCTTCCTTCTATGCATGAGGAGTCCAAGCTGCTTCTTTTCACCTGACAGGGGAGAGTCTCCCCGGCCGGACGTAGCGTTTGGAAGGAACACGTTATTCCAACCAGTTCCTTTCCTTTCCATCAGGCGCCCCGGCTGAATCGGAGATCGGATATCGGTCATGATTTCATAATCATGCACCCCTACTAGAAATACCTTGTTTAACATGGAACACCCTTGAACAGTCTCTCTAGCATATCAAAATGACACTGAACCCCAACGGCTAAAAGCTCACTTTTCAAAAGTTGATGACGGAACAGAATAGTTAGGACGGTTTAGATACAGAGGAAATACAGGAGATACAGTGTCCATGTGGGTGCGTGCGTGCGTGCGTGCGTGCGTGCGTGTGTGGTTCTGAGCCACAGATACACACAAGGCATTGAAGGCATTATGTACCAATCATCATAATGCTGATGTAATGTAAGTATTGTATGATCATCTTCTCATCACAGCATCTCCTCCTTCTCCTGCTCTCTTCCCTCCTTTCTATCTCTGCCTTTCTGTCACTCTCGCTATCTCTCTCTCTCACGTTCCATTATCTGCCCAATTTCCTTTTTCTCTGAGTACGTTCCTGTGAAAGTCACAGCTCACACCCTCCATCTCTTTTCTTCTCCTTTGGCTCTCTCTCTCTCTCTCTCTCTGTGTCTCTTCAATCTCTTCATCCGATACGGTCAGGAAAATGATTACAATCAGACTTTTGTCATTTGTGGATCATTGAAATGATGGAAGAGGGAAAGGAGGGAGAGAAAGAGAGGCAAAGAGAGGGACAAAGAGAGAAAGGTAGAGACATGGAGGAGAGAAAGAGGGCGAGAAAGTCAATGATCTCTGATGACTGCGGCCGCCCGACTAACGATTTTCTCCTAATTACTCCTCCTTGGCTGCCAGAGAGCAGAGAGGGAGGAGGAGAGGAAGCGTAAAGGGGAAGGAGAGAGTGTGAATAATGACCAGGCGTTTAGCCTTTAGCACTCACCTCAAGATAATGACGGGATTGTCAGACACAATTGTTCTCAAACACCCCCGTGTTCTTCCTCATATTCCGTCGTGTCATTCCCTCCATCTTTGCCCTCCTCTCCTCTGCCACCAGATTGACCTTTCCCCCTTCGCTTCAGAAGGAGGAGAACAGTCAGAAAAGAGAGACCGAAAGACCAATTTGTTTCTCAAACTGTCGGTCGTGATGAGAAAGAGAAGGATTTGTAGGAGGAAGTTACTCCCCTGCGTTGACCTCCAGCGGTGGCTTGCTCAGAGTGAGCGTACAGAAGAGCATTTGGAGGTTAAGTGTCCTGCTCAGGGACACTCAACCAAGCGACCCAAAGCCTGAAGGAGTAGGATTGAACCAGGGGGACCTTGTGGGTTCCCAGACGACCTCCTGAGCTACTGCCTCCCTATAAACAACTCTCAGTTCAACCGCAAAACTTTTTCTAACAGCTTGCGTGACGCGCAAGGCAAGATGGTCTATATTCAGTTGCTGCACCTTCATTTAACTCTTTAAGCTTAAAGACGTAGGGAAAATGAAAAATACATTTGTCACACTTTTAGACCATATCTGTGGTCATCATTATGGGCATACCTAACAATCTAATCAAATCAAAATCAATTTTGAAGTACTTCCTTTGGACGAAAATGTGCTGCGTGATGACGTGATGTCGAGCCCCGCATGAATACAAATGCATCTTGACTTCATTCACCTGTTTGATTCCCATCACTGTGCGTTCCTCCAACACAGCTACAGAACTACTCCGTTTTTAATCTCATTCAAGATGACATCCAGACAGTGTATCACTCGTTGTAAACGTAATCAGCACGCTAAAATATGTATCTGAAGACATTATAGATTAGCAATAAGCCACGATCATGTTTAGTATAAGATGCATGAGTCATGATACTACTTTTCAAGGGTTTTAGTTTGGCACAAGCTGGTATAATATCATTATATCATCTCGATCATTTCTTGTTTCCCTTTGCAGAGGAAACATTTGTGAGAATTGCACAAGACATGCGACTTCAATGTTCAACCGTTTTCCCTGTCGATTTCACATAAACACAGATGCGCCATCAGCCACACTGCTTCATGGAGAGACTCCTATTCATGTAGAAATGGATAAGCTCTGGATAATGATTAGATCGTCACATCGAACAAGTGCATCTTTTTCGACCGATGACAACACATTTAAACATGTTAAAGCCTCAAGGCACGCTTGGGCAAGACCTACGCTGTGGACGCTATCATTTATTTTGGGGTGGAAGTTGCGGGATTTTGGCGGAAGTATACCGCTCAAGGAAACGACGTTGATGCTTTACATTTTAATTTTTTTCAGTTTTTTTCAGATTCTGCGTGAATGAAACAAGTGTTGTGATTGGTCGAAATAATATCGTATCCGGGGGGAAATACATCGGACGGATGTTCCGGTCCGACACTTCCGCCGATAGCGTCTCTGTCTTAGGTTGTGACCAGGCTTTTCTCTCTGTCTTAGGTTGTGACCAGGCTTTTCTTTCTGTCTTAGGTTGTGACCAGGCTTTTCTCTCTGTCTTAGGTTGTGACCAGGCTTTTCTCTGTCGTAGGTTGTGACCAGGCTTTTCTCTCTGTCTTAGGTTGTGACCAGGCTTTTCTCTGTCTTAGGTTGTGACCAGGCTTTTCTCTCTGCCTTAGGTTGTGACCAGGCTTTTCTCTCTGTCTTAGGTTGTGACCAGGCTTTTCTCTCTGTCTTAGGTTGTGACCAGGCTTTTCTCTCTGCCTTAGGTTGTGACCAGGCTTTTCTCTCTGTCTTAGGTTGTGACCAGGCTTTTCTCTCTGCTTAGGTTGTGACCAGGCTTTTCTCTCTGTCCTTAGGTTGTGACCAGGCTTTTCTCTCTGCCTTAGGTTGTGACCAGGCTTTTCTCTCTGTCTTAGGTTGTGACCAGGCTTTTCTCTCTGCCTTAGGTTGTGACCAGGCTTTTCTCTCTGCCTTAGGTTGTGACCAGGCTTTTCTCTTCTGTCTTAGGTTGTGACCAGGCTTTTCTCTCTGCCTTAGGTTGTGACCAGGCTTTTCTCTCTGCCTTAGGTTGTGACCAGGCTTTTCTCTCTGCCTTAGGTTGTGACCAGGCTTTTCTCTCTGTCTTAGGTTGTGACCAGGCTTTTCTTTCTGTCGTAGGTTGTGACCAGGCTTTTCTCTCTGTATTAGGTTGTGACCAGGCTTTTCTCTCTGCCTTAGGTTGTGACCAGGCTTTTCTCTCTTGTCTTAGGTTGTGACCAGGCTTTTCTCTCTGTCTTAGGTTGTGACCAGGCTTTTCTTTCTGTCGTAGGTTGTGACCAGGCTTTTCTCTCTGCCTTAGGTTGTGACCAGGCTTTTCTCTCTGCCTTAGGTTGTGACCAGGCTTTTCTCTCTGCCTTAGGTTGTGACCAGGCTTTTCTCTCTGCCTTAGGTTGTGACCAGGCTTTTCTCTCTGTCTTAGGTTGTGACCAGGCTTTTCTCTCTGCCTTAGGTTGTGACCAGGCTTTTCTCTCTGCCTTAGGTTGTGACCAGGCTTTTCTCTCTGCCTTAGGTTGTGACCAGGCTTTTCTCTCTGCCTTAGGTTGTGACCAGGCTTTTCTCTCTGCCTTAGGTTGTGACCAGGCTTTTCTCTCTGCCTTAGGTTGTGACCAGGCTTTTCTCTCTGTCTTAGGTTGTGACCAGGCTTTTCTTTCT
>NW_027638037.1:0-41039 GCF_951216825.1 Electrona antarctica | reverse complement strand
TATAAGGTTAGTTAGTGTATAAGGTTAGTGTATAAGGGTTAGTGTATAAGGTTAGTGTATAAGGTTAGTGTATAAGGCTAGTGTATAAGGTTAGTGTATAAGGTTAGTGTATAAGGTTAGTGTATAAGGTTAGTTAGTGTATAAGGTTAGTGTATAAGGTTAGTGTATAAGGTTAGTGTATAAGGTTAGTGTATAAGGTCAGTGTATAAGGGTTAGTGTATAAGGTTAGTGTATAAGGTTAGTGTATAAGGTTAGTTAGTGTATAAGGTTAGTGTATAAGGTTAGTGTATAAGGTTAGTGTATAAGGTCAGTGTATAAGGGTTAGTGTATAAGGTTAGTGTATAAGGTTAGTGTATAAGGTTAGTGTATAAGGTTAGTTAGTGTATAAGGTTAGTGTATAAGGTTAGTGTATAAGGTTAGTTAGTGTATAAGGTTAGTGTATAAGGTTAGTGTATAAGGTTAGTGTATAAGGTTAGTGTATAAGGTCAGTGTATAAGGGTTAGTGTATAAGGTTAGTGTATAAGGTTAGTGTATAAGGTCAGTGTATAAGGTTAGTGTATAAGGTTAGTGTATAAGGTTAGTGTATAAGGGTTAGTGTATAAGGTTAGTGTATAAGGTTAGTGTATAAGGTCAGTGTATAAGGGTTAGTGTATAAGGTCAGTGTATAAGGGTTAGTGTATAAGGTTAGTGTATAAGGTTAGTGTATAAGGTTAGTGTATAAGGGTTAGTGTATAAGGTTAGTGTATAAGGTTAGTGTATAAGGTTAGTGTATAAGGTTAGTGTATAAGGTTAGTGTATAAGGTTAGTGTATAAGGTTAGTGTATAAGGTTAGTGTATAAGGTTAGTGTATAAGGTTAGTGTATAAGGTTAGTGTATAAGGTTAGTGTATAAGGTTAGTGTATAAGGTTAGTGTATACGGTTAGTGTATAAGGGTTAGTGTATAAGGTTAGTGTATAAGGTTAGGGTATAAGGTTAGTGTATAAGGTTAGTGTATAAGGTCAGTGTATAAGGGTTAGTGTATAAGGTTAGTGTATAAGGTTAGTTAGTGTATAAGGGTTAGTGTATAAGGTTAGTGTATAAGGTCAGTGTATAAGGGTTAGTGTATAAGGTTAGTGTATAAGGTTAGTGTATAAGGTTAGTGTATAAGGTTAGTGTATAAGGTTAGTGTATAAGGTCAGTGTATAAGGGTTAGTGTATAAGGTTAGTGTATAAGGTTAGTGTATAAGGTCAGTGTATAAGGGTTAGTGTATAAGGTTAGTGTATAAGGTTAGTGTATAAGGCTAGTGTATAAGGTTAGTGTATAAGGTTAGTGTATAAGGTTAGTGTATAAGGTTAGTGTATAAGGTTAGTGTATAAGGCTAGTGTATAAGGTTAGTGTATAAGGTTAGTGTATAAGGTTAGTGTATAAGGGTTAGTGTATAAGGTTAGTGTATAAGGTTAGTGTATAAGGCTAGTGTATAAGGTTAGTGTATAAGGTTAGTGTATAAGGTTAGTGTATAAGGTTAGTGTATAAGGGTTAGTGTATAAGGTTAGTGTATAAGGTTAGTGTATAAGGCTAGTGTATAAGGTTAGTGTATAAGGTTAGTGTATAAGGTTAGTTAGTGTATAAGGTTAGTGTATAAGGTTAGTGTATAAGGTCAGTGTATAAGGTTAGTGTATAAGGTCAGTGTATAAGGTTAGTGTATAAGGTCAGTGTATAAGGTTAGTGTATAAGGTTAGTGTATAAGGGTTAGTGTATAAGGTCAGTGTATAAGGGTTAGTGTATAAGGTTAGTGTATAAGGTTAGTGTATAAGGTTAGTGTATAAGGTTAGTGTATAAGGTTAGTGTATAAGGTTAGTGTATAAGGGTTAGTGTATAAGGTTAGTTAGTGTATAAGGTTAGTGTATAAGGGTTAGTGTATAAGGTTAGTTAGTGTATAAGGTTAGTGTATAAGGTTAGTGTATAAGGTTAGTGTATAAGGTCAGTGTATAAGGGTTAGTGTATAAGGTTAGTGTATAAGGTTAGTGTATAAGGTTAGTGTATAAGGTTAGTGTATAAGGTCAGTGTATAAGGTTAGTGTATAAGGTTAGTGTATAAGGTTAGTGTATAAGGTTAGTGTATAAGGTTAGTGTATAAGGTTAGTGTATAAGGTCAGTGTATAAGGGTTAGTGTATAAGGTTAGTGTATAAGGTTAGTGTATAAGGTTAGTGTATAAGGTCAGTGTATAAGGGTTAGTGTATAAGGTTAGTGTATAAGGTTAGTGTATAAGGTCAGTGTATAAGGTTAGTGTATAAGGTCAGTGTATAAGGGTTAGTGTATAAGGTTAGTGTATAAGGTTAGTGTATAAGGTTAGTGTATAAGGGTTAGTGTATAAGGTCAGTGTATAAGGGTTAGTGTATAAGGTTAGTGTATAAGGTTAGTGTATAAGGTTAGTGTATAAGGCTGTATAGTGTCTGTCAGGTCAATGCTTTCTCCCGACAGACACTAAACATTCTTCATGCTCCCAACAGGAGACACAGTGAGCATGCGATGCTCCAGTGAGGTCATAAAACTCACACACACGGAAAACAACTGAACAATAAACTTTTACAAGCCTGAATTTGGCACATTTTATAGAAACATTTTCACTGTTTTGCCCAGGATTTATATCTCTAGATTGTATGCCCAGATCATTAGAGATGTTTAAAATTATTGTTATTTCCAAATGAATGCAATATACAGTATCTATCATGTCATAAATCAGGATTTGTGCGTGTTGACTTCCCCCCTATGAAGCACAGCATTTGAAGAAAGTTGGTATCATGTCAGTATCATGTCAGTATCATGGTCAGTATCATGGTCAGTATCAGTCAGTATCATGGTCAGTATCATGTCAGTATCATGGTCAGTATCAGTCAGTATCATGGTCAGTATCATGTCAGTATCATGTCAGTATCATGGTCAGTATCAGTCAGTATCATGGTCAGTATCATGGTCAGTATCATGTCAGTATCATGTCAGTATCATGGTCAGTATCAGTCAGTATCATGGTCAGTATCATGGTCAGTATCATGTCAGTATCATGGTCAGTATCATGTCAGTATCATGGTCAGTATCATGGTCAGTATCATGTCAGTATCATGGTCAGTATCAGTCAGTATCATGGTCAGTATCATGTCAGTATCATGGTCAGTATCATGTCAGTATCATGGTCAGTATCATGGTCAGTATCATGTCAGTATCATGGTCAGTATCAGTCAGTATCATGGTCAGTATCATGTCAGTATCATGGTCAGTATCATGTCAGTATCATGGTCAGTATCATGTCAGTATCATGTCAGTATCATGGTCAGTATCATGGTCAGTATCATGTCAGTATCATGTCAGTATCATGTCAGTATCATGGTCAGTATCATGTCAGTATCATGGTCAGTATCATGTCAGTATCATGTCAGTATCATGTCAGTATCATGATCAGTATCATGGTCAGTATCATGTCAGTATCATGGTCAGTATCATGTCAGTATCATGTCAGTATCATGTCAGTATCATGGTCAGTATCAGTCAGTATCATGGTCAGTATCAGTCAGTATCATGGTCAGTATCATGGTCAGTATCATGTCAGTATCATGGTCAGTATCATGTCAGTATCATGGTCAGTATCATGTCAGTATCATGGAAGTAAATGACGAATATGAAAACAAAAATAAAAAACAATCCTCAGTATTCCATCAAAGGGCATATTTATGTTTTATTTCAAAACAATCCTCAGTATTCCATCAAAGGGCACATTATGTTTTATTTCAAAACAATCCTCAGTATTCCATCAAAGGGCACATTTATGTTTTATTTCAAAACAATCCTCAGTATTCCATCAAAGAACACATTATGTTTTATTTCAAAACAATCCTCAGTATTCCATCAAAGGGCACATTATGTTTTATTTCAAAACAATCCTCAGTATTCCATCAAAGGGCACATCATGTTTTATTTCCGTAAAAAAACGACGTACAAAAGGGTTTAATTTAACCGCTATGATCACAATCAGTTGAACTCACTTTTGTTTGTTTTTTTTACAGTAAAATTGTGCTGTTCCCCTCCAGGACATAGTGGTGGCGCTGTGGCAGGATGCTGTTCCCCTCCAGGACATAGTGGTGGCGCTGTGGCAGGATGCTGTTCCCCTCCAGGACATAGTGGTGGCGCTGTGGCAGGATGCTGTTCCCCTCAAGGGCCTGGTGGTGGCGCTGTGGGAGGATGCTGTTCCCCTCCAGGGCCTGGTGGTGGCGCTGTGGCAGGATGCTGTTCCCCTCCAGGGCCTGGTGGTGGCGCTGTGGGAGCGGTGTGCTCATCGGGAGACAGCTACTACATGTCAGCTGACGTCAGCCACTTCCTGCCACACCATGTGGTGGTGCTAGCTTACAACCACTGTGTTGTCATCCACGCTGAGAAGGTGTGTACGTGTGTGTGTGTGTGTGTGTGTGTGTGTGTGTGTGTGTGTGTGTGTGTGTGTGTGTGTGTGTGTGTGTGTGTGTGTGTGTGTGTGTGTGTGTGTGTGTGTGTGTGTGTGTGTGTGTGTACAGTGTGTGTGTGTGTGTGTGTGTGTGTGTGTGTGTGTGTGTGTGTGTGTGTGTGTGTGTGTGTGTGTGTGTGTGTGTGTGTGTGTGTGTGTGTGTGCGTGCGTGCGTGCGTGCGTCCGTGCGTGCGTGCGTGCGTGCGTGCGTGCGTGCATGCGTGCGTAGTGGTGTAAAACGTACTTAAGTAATTGTTTTACTTTAAATAAAAGTATCAATACTGCAATATAGAAATATTCCGTTACAAGTAAAAGTCCAGAATTCAAAATACAGTCCAGTCCAGTCCAGTCCAGTCCAGTCCAGTCCAGTCCAGTCCAGTCCAGCCCAGTCCAGTCCAGTCCAGTCCAGTCCAGTCCAGTCCAGTCTCCTGGGTGGAGCTGGTATAGCTACGGCAGTGGAACGACATGCAGGGGGATATAAGTCAGCGCTATAGCTCGCTTCTTATCAGCCATGTGTTTCTATAGCTCGCTTCTTATCAGCCATGTGTTTCTATAGCTCGCTTCTTATCAGCCATGTGTTTCTAGAGCTCGCTTCTTATCAGCCATGTGTTTCTAGAGCTCGCTTCTTATCAGCCATGTGTTTCTAGAGCTCGCTTCTTATCAGCCATGTGTTTCTAGAGCTCGCTTCTTATCAGCCATGTGTTTCTAGAGCTCGCTTCTTATCAGCCATGTGTTTCTAGAGCTCGCTTCTTATCAGCCATGTGTTTCTATAGCTCGCTTCTTATCAGCCATGTGTTTCTAGAGCTCGCTTCTTATCAGCCATGTGTTTCTATAGCTCGCTTCTTATCAGCCATGTGTTTTCGTCGACTAAAACTATGACGAAAAATGTTCGTCGACTACCTTTTTTCATTGATGAAAACTAAATGGAAACTAAATGAAAACTAACCCATGATGACTAAAACTAAGACTAAATATACTGACAATTTCGTCAACAAATAAAAACTAGACTAAAATGTTAGGAAGGGACTAGTGGACAAGAGATCCAGTATAAGTCATTTTACACTTGGTTGCATGCTGAAAATAGCCGATCTACAAGCCCACAACGCGTCGCAGCGCGACGAGTTGTGAGCTTGTAGATCGGCTATTTTCAGCAAGTGTAAAAACAGTCATTATGACGGCATCAAGGCCCCCCAAAATACAATTTCGTCGACTAATTCAACTGTAGATTTAGTCGACTAAAATCTTATATTTAGTCGACTAAAACTAGACTAACACTAAAACATTCCAGGTGACTAAAATGTGACTGGAACTAAATGAAAGCTATTGAAGAGACTATGACTAAAACTAAAATCAAAATTTGCTGCCAAAAACAAAACACTGGTTCCCTCCGAGGCCATTAGGTGTTCTGTGTCGCCACTCTCATACTATTCCACCTCCCAACACCCCCCAATAGAGCGTCGCAGTCCCGCCCCCTCGAGAGACCCGGAAAATAATTCCCTGTTCATTTCCCTCATAGACTTTTCAGAAAGTATTTATTTAAAGACGTTTATACGCCGCGGACAAAGACAACTCTTGTCGTGACAAATCATGACAATAAACACAATGTTTTGGGCCAAACAAATAATCAGAAAGTAGAAAAAAACGTCAGGTTACAACTATTTTTTTGTTGTTTTTCTTCTTTGTAATTATTTGTTTGGTCCAAAATATTGTGTTTGTTGTCGTGATTTGTCACGACTCCAGTTGGCTTCGTACGACGCTTAAACGGTCTTTAAATAAATACTTTTTGAAATGTCTGTGGGGAAAATGCATTGGGAATAATTTCCTGGGCCTGGCGTCGTCATGAAAGGGGGCGGGACTGGGCCTGGCGTCGTCATGAAAGGGGGCGGGACTGGGCCTGGCGTCGTCATGAAAGGGGGCGGGACTGGACCTGGCGTCGTCATGAAAGGGGGCGGGACTGGGCCTGGCGTCGTCATGAAAGGGGGCGGGACTGGACCTGGCGTCGTCATGAAAGGGGGCGGGACTGGGCCTGGCGTCGTCATGAAAGGGGGCGGGACTGGACCTGGCGTCGTCATGAAAGGGGGCGGGACTGGGCCTGGCGTCGTCATGAAAGGGGGCGGGACTGGGCCTGGCGTCGTCATGAAAGGGGGCGGGACTGGGCCTGGCGTCGTCATGAAAGGGGCGGGACTGGGCCTGGCGTCGTCATGAAAGGGGGCGGGACTGGGCCTGGCGTCGTCATGAAAGGGGGCGGGACTGGGCCTGGCGTCGTCATGAAAGGGGGCGGGACTGGGCCTGGCGTCGTCATGAAAGGGGGCGGGACTGGGCCTGGCGTCGTCATGAAAGGGGGCGGGACTGGGCCTGGCGTCGTCATGAAAGGGGGCGGGACTGGGCCTGGCGTCGTCATGAAAGGGGGCGGGACTGGGCCTGGCGTCGTCATGAAAGGGGGCGGGACTGGGACGCTCTATACCCTCCTGCAAAGTCTCAGTATGGTTCCCTTCCCTCCTTCTCTAATATTTGTCTCCTCCTCCTTCTCTAATATTTGTCTCCTCCTCCTTCTCTAATATTTGTCTCCTCCTCCTTCTCTAATATTTGACTCCTCCTCCTTCTCTAATATTTGTCTCCTCCTCCTTCTCTAATATTTGTCTCCTCCTCCTTCTCTAATATTTGTCTCCTCCTCCTTCTCTAATATTTGTCTCCTCCTCCTTCTCTAATATTTGTCTCCTCCTCCTTCTCTAATATTTGTCTCCTCCTCCTTCTCTAATATTTGTCTCCTCCTCCTTCTCTAATATTTGTCTCCTCCTTCTCTAATATTTGTCTCCTCCTCCTTCTCTAATATTTGTCTCCTCCTCCTTCTCTAATATTTGTCTCCTCCTCCTTCTCTAATATTTGACTCCTCCTCCTTCTCTAATATTTGTCTCCTCCTCCTTCTCTAATATTTGTCTCCTCCTCCTTCTCTAATATTTGTCTCCTCCTCCTTCTCTAATATTTGACTCCTCCTCCTTCTCTAATATTTGTCTCCTCCTCCTTCTCTAATATTTGACTCCTCCTCCCTCTCGCTCTCTGTCCCGTCAGGTGCTGGACGACGGGAGCGTCAGCGACACGTTTACCCACAAGTCCTTGCTGCCGGAGGACATGGACCCTCTGTCTGTGAGCGGACGCTTTGGCCCCGACGGAGTCCTGGTGGTCAGCGTCCAACGGAGAGGGACCCCCCCGGGGGGGGGACAGAGGCCCTGGGGGGTCCTAGACCAGTAACTTTACAAGAACATTTCTCAAAGAGAAAACCAGCACTCACGGAACTCTTTAAGGCACTTTTAATTATTCAGTTGACATAGTATGCCGCAGAGCAGCAGTACAACAAACGTGTTTCGGCGTTCAAGCCTTCAGCAGCGTTGTCTATCTGCTGGAGACACCGGAAGTGCCACATTTTATGGTCTCCCTAGGAGACTATAAAAGACCCAGGCAGACAATGAGTTCTCAGCCAACTTGTGCCAAAAATGCAAACATAACAATTCAGACACCAACTTTATAATAGACGTCAGAGTCCTTAAATTCCTATATAAATACACATCTAAATTATGTATGTATATTTCAGAGTCCATATGAAAGTCCCAGAAATAAGGTTCACATATTAACACACATACTGTACAAAATACACCAAGGCAAAGTCCTTAAAGAGAAGGGTTATTTTGATGGGACTCAGCTAGATAATATAATAGAAGGGTTATTTTGATGGGACTCAGCTAGATAATATAAGAGAAGGTTATTTTGATGGGACTCAGCTAGATAATATAATAGAAGGGTTATTTTGATGGGACTCAGCTAGATAATATAAGAGAAGGTTATTTTGATGGGACTCAGCTAGATAATATAATAGAAGGGTTATTTTGATGGGACTCAGCTAGATAATATAAGAGAAGGTTATTTTGATGGGACTGAGCTAGATAATATAATAGAAGGGTTATTTTGATGGGACTCAGCTAGATAATATAAGAGAAGGTTATTTTGATGGGACTCAGCTAGATAATATAAGAGAAGGTTATTTTGATGGGACTCAGCTAGATAATATAAGAGAAGGTTATTTTGATGGGACTGAGCTAGATAATATAATAGAAGGGTTATTTTGATGGGACTCAGCTAGATAATATAATAGAAGGGTTATTTTGATGGGACTGAGCTAGATAATATAATAGAAGGGTTATTTTGATGGGACTCAGCTAGATAATATAATAGAAGGTTATTTTGATGGGACTCAGCTAGATAATATAATAGAAGGGTTATTTTGATGGGACTGAGCTAGATAATATAATAGAAGGGTTATTTTGATGGGACTCAGCTAGATAATATAATAGAAGGGTTATTTTGATGGGACTGAGCTAGATAATATAAGAGAAGGTTATTTTGATGGGACTCAGCTAGATAATATAAGAGAAGGGTTATTTTGATGGGACTCAGCTAGATAATATAAGAGAAGGTTATTTTGATGGGACTCAGCTAGATAATATAAGAGAAGGTTATTTTGATGGGACTCAGCTAGATAATATAATAGAAGAGTTATTTTGATGGGACTGAGCTAGATAATATAAGAGAAGGTTATTTTGATGGGACTCAGCTAGATAATATAATAGAAGGTTATTTTGATGGGACTGAGCTAGATAATATAATAGAAGGTTATTTTGATGGGACTCAGCTAGATAATATAAGAGAAGGTTATTTTGATGGGACTCAGCTAGATAATATAAGAGAAGGTTATTTTGATGGGACTCAGCTAGATAATATAAGAGAAGGTTATTTTGATGGGACTGAGCTAGATAATATAAGGGAAGGGTTATTTTGATGGGACTCAGCTAGATAATATAAGGGAAGGGTTATTTTGATGGGACTCAGCTAGATAATATAAGGGAAGGGTTATTTTGATGGGACTCAGCTAGATAATATAAGGGAAGGGTTATTTTGATGGGACTCAGCTAGATAATATAATAGAAGGGTTATTTTGATGGGACTGAGCTAGATAATATAATAGAAGGGTTATTTTGATGGGACTCAGCTAGATAATATAATAGAAGGGTTATTTTGATGGGACTGAGCTAGATAATATAAGAGAAGGTTATTTTGATGGGACTCAGCTAGATAATATAAGAGAAGGTTATTTTGATGGGACTGAGCTAGATAATATAAGAGAAGGTTATTTTGATGGGACTCAGCTAGATAATATAAGAGAAGGTTATTTTGATGGGACTCAGCTAGATAATATAAGAGAAGGTTATTTTGATGGGACTGAGCTAGATAATATAAGAGAAGGTTATTTTGATGGGACTCAGCTAGATAATATAATAGAAGGTTATTTTGATGGGACTCAGCTAGATAATATAAGAGAAGGTTATTTTGATGGGACTCAGCTAGATAATATAAGAGAAGGTTATTTTGATGGGACTCAGCTAGATAATATAAGAGAAGGTTATTTTGATGGGACTCAGCTAGATAATATAATAGAAGAGTTATTTTGATGGGACTGAGCTAGATAATATAAGAGAAGGTTATTTTGATGGGACTCAGCTAGATAATATAATAGAAGGTTATTTTGATGGGACTGAGCTAGATAATATAATAGAAGGGTTATTTTGATGGGACTCAGCTAGATAATATAATAGAAGGGTTATTTTGATGGGACTCAGCTAGATAATATAAGAGAAGGTTATTTTGATGGGACTCAGCTAGATAATATAAGAGAAGGTTATTTTGATGGGACTGAGCTAGATAATATAAGGGAAGGGTTATTTTGATGGGACTCAGCTAGATAATATAAGGGAAGGGTTATTTTGATGGGACTCAGCTAGATAATATAAGGGAAGGGTTATTTTGATGGGACTCAGCTAGATAATATAAGGGAAGGGTTATTTTGATGGGACTCAGCTAGATAATATAAGGGAAGGGTTATTTTGATGGGACTCAGCTAGATAATATAAGGGAAGGGTTATTTTGATGGGACTCAGCTAGATAATATAAGAGAAGGTTATTTTGATGGGACTCAGCTAGATAATATAATAGAAGGGTTATTTTGATGGGACTCAGCTAGATAATATAAGAGAAGGTTATTTTGATGGGACTGAGCTAGATAATATAAGAGAAGGTTATTTTGATGGGACTCAGCTAGATAATATAATAGAAGGGTTATTTTGATGGGACTCAGCTAGATAATATAAGAGAAGGTTATTTTGATGGGACTCAGCTAGATAATATAATAGAAGGGTTATTTTGATGGGACTGAGCTAGATAATATAAGAGAAGGGTTATTTTGATGGGACTGAGCTAGATAATATAAGAGAAGGTTATTTTGATGGGACTCAGCTAGATAATATAAGAGAAGGTTATTTTGATGGGACTGAGCTAGATAATATAAGAGAAGGTTATTTTGATGGGACTCAGCTAGATAATATAAGAGAAGGTTATTTTGATGGGACTGAGCTAGATAATATAATAGAAGGGTTATTTTGATGGGACTCAGCTAGATAATATAATAGAAGGGTTATTTTGATGGGACTCAGCTAGATAATATAATAGAAGGGTTATTTTGATGGGACTCAGCTAGATAATATAAGAGAAGGTTATTTTGATGGGACTCAGCTAGATAATATAAGAGAAGGGTTATTTTGATGGGACTGAGCTAGATAATATAAGAGAAGGTTATTTTGATGGGACTGAGCTAGATAATATAATAGAAGGGTTATTTTGATGGGACTCAGCTAGATAATATAAGAGAAGGTTATTTTGATGGGACTCAGCTAGATAATATAATAGAAGGGTTATTTTGATGGGACTCAGCTAGATAATATAAGAGAAGGTTATTTTGATGGGACTGAGCTAGATAATATAAGAGAAGGTTATTTTGATGGGACTCAGCTAGATAATATAAGAGAAGGTTATTTTGATGGGACTCAGCTAGATAATATAAGAGAAGGTTATTTTGATGGGACTCAGCTAGATAATATAAGAGAAGGTTATTTTGATGGGACTCAGCTAGATAATATAATAGAAGGGTTATTTTTAGATAATATAAGCACAATGTGAACAACATTTGAGTTGACTACACCAGTGCTTCCCAAACCTTCACGGACCCCCAAAATGATACTCATTAGCCTGCGGACCCCCATTTAGGAGTGTATGCCAAGGACCCCCCATAAGGACCCCCCATGAGAGAAGATTTGGACGGCTCTGGCAGTGACTTTCAACCCTTTTCTGGTTTGACCAGAATTAGGCTAATTAGGCATTTCTATCTCTGAGACCCCAATTTGTTGTGAAGTCAATGTTAATTGAACTCAGAGTTATATACACACCCATAAAGGTCCATTTGGTTCCAAACTATCATTTAGCTGGGGACCCCATGGAACTCCCTCAATGACCCCTGGGGGTCCCCGGACCCCACTTGGCCCAGGAAATAATTCCCAATGCATTTTTCCCCTCATAGACATTTACAAAAGGATTTATTTAAAGACCTTTTAAGCGTCGTACGAAGCCAACTCGAGTCGTGTGTTGTAACCTGCCGTTTCTTTTTACTAATACATTGTGTTTGTTGTCATGATTTGTCACGACTCGAGTTGGCAGGGAACTCATCCTTCAAATCATAGCTTCAAATTGACATATTAGTTGTTCAGTTTGACCCACCAGTTTTGGTGATATGGCTTATAGAGTAAATGTCTTGCAGAAAACAGCGAGTTGAGAAAACAGGCTTGAAAGGTTCACTTCTGTGTACTCTAACATTACACCTAGCTACATGTTTAAGCATTTATTTCATATTTACATGTCTTCTGTGGTCTCTAACATTACACCTAGCTACATGTTTAAGCATTTATTTCATATTTACATGTCTTCTGTGGTCTCTAACATTACACCTAGCTACATGTTTAAGCATTTATTTCATATTTACATGTCTTCTGTGGTCTCTAACATTACACCTAGCTACATGTTTAAGCATTTATTTCATATTTACATGTCTTCTGTGGTCTCTAACATTACACCTAGCTACATGTTTAAGCATTTATTTCATATTTACATGTCTTCTGTGGTCTCTAACATTACACCTAGCTACATGTTTAAGCATTTATTTCATATTTACATGTCTTCTGTGGTCTCTAACATTACACCTAGCTACATGTTTAAGCATTTATTTCATATTTACATGTCTTCTGTGGTCTCTAACATTACACCTAGCTACGTGTTTAAGCATTTATTTCATATTTACATGTCTTCTGTGGACTCTAACATTACACCTAGCTACATGTTTAAGCATTTATTTCATATTTACATGTCTTCTGTGGTCTCTAACATTACACCTAGCTACATGTTTAAGCATTTATTTCATATTTACATGTCTTCTGTGGTCTCTAACATCACACCTAGCTACATGTTTAAGCATTTATTTCATATTTACATGTCGATTTCAGCTCTGACACTTATTTCAGACATGCTCTAGTATGTGAAGAGTCTGCCTGGGCTATTAACTCATAAAACAAATTTAAAAAAGTTGTTCTCCTCTGGTGAAAAGCTGGAATATGCGCGATGGCAGTCTCTCAGTCAAATCTGGTCACATATAGTTCCATTGTATAGATATTCCACTGTTAGGTTCTTATTACGTATTATGATTCATTCATGATGACTATTTTGACGTGTTTGATGTAAATCACTCTGGATTGAGAACATAAACTGTAAACTGTTCACTCAAACCAGTGTTGTTTTTGCCAGCAAATTTTGATTTTAGTTTTAGTCACATTTTAGTCACCTGGAATGTTTTAGTGTTAGTCTAGTTTTAGTCGACTAAATATCACAAGATTTTAGTCAACTAAAAACTACAGCTGATTTAGTCGACTAAAATGTATTTTGGTGGGCCTTGATGCTGTTGACATAAGTGTTTTTACACTTGCTGAAAATAGCAGATCTAGTAGATCGGCTATTTTCAGCATGCAACTAATTGTAAAATGACTTATACTGGATCTCTTGTCCACTATACTAACATTTTAGTCTAGTTTGTATTTCTTGACGAAATTGTCAGTGTATATAGTCTTAGTTTTTAGTCATCGTATAGCTTAGTTTTTTATTTAGTTTTCATTTAGTTTTCGTCAGTGAAAAAAGGCAGTCGACGAACATCTTTCGTCTTAGTTTTTAGTGGACGAAAACAACACTGACTCAAACACACCTCACTTAACATGTGGAGCATCTGTGAATGTGCTGAGTACAGTGAGTAGTAGTTGGTTTGTTTTTATTGTTTGTTTGGTTTGTGAGTTGAAACAGCAGCTGCTCCCAGGTGGAAGGAAATGAGCTAACAGCCTGTTTTCTCCTCATGAATAACCCATTTTGGACTGAGAGGCAGATTCTAAAAGAAAAAGGCTTCTAAATCCTAAAGTTTTTCTATGTTTCCATGTCAGTGGTGCTCAACCTTTTTCATGGATGGCAAGGACCCCCAGAATTATCTCTATTGGGCCACAGACCCCCCATCTCAAAATATTTTGCTTCCCCACCGAAGCAAAATATTTTAGTTAAAAATGTTCGCTCTGAAATATATATTCAAAGATTTGCGACACACATTTTCACGATTTAAGCGCGGCACTCGGTGCCGCGCTACGAGCTTGTAGATCTGCTATTTCTTCCAATAGCTAAAGTATAACATAATGAATGAATTGCATTTTTATAGAGCTTTTCAAAGTGCTCAAAGCACTTTACAATGGTTCATTCGTTCATACATTGGGAGGTGAAGCAGCGCGTCCTCACTTCCCACATTCACACACCAATAGTGGCGAGCTCACACCGACCGACTCATTGGAGGCAGTGTGGGGTTCAGTGTCTTGCCCAAGGACACTTCCACATGTAGACAGGAGGAGCCGGGATTGGAACCACCGACCCACGGATCATTGGACGACCTGCTCTACCTCCCGAGGCACGGCCGCATAATGCTTGAAACACCAAAAGGGGTTCCCGTCCACAATGGGATAGAGCAGTCGATATTGCTGCCGCTGGCTTGGCTGCGACGGCCTTAACCAACACTTCCCCAAGCCGTGCGCGGAGCCGCAGCACCACCGGCGCCGCTGCGACGGCCTTAACCAACACTTCCCCAAGCCGTGCGCGGAGCCGCAGCACCACCGGCGCCGCTGCGACGGCCTTAACCAACACTTCCCCAAGCCGTGCGCGGAGCCGCAGCACCACCGGCACCGCTGCGACGGCCTTAACCAACACTTCCCGAAGCCGTGCGCGGAGCCGCAGCACCACCGGCGCCGCTGCGACGGCCTTAACCAACACTTCCCCAAGCCGTGCGCGGAGCCGCAGCACCACCGGCGCCGCCAGGGATAATAATTGGTCTGCCGTGAGGCTCTGAGCAGGAGGCAAAATGAGATCTCATGCCTGTCAGAACTCATCTCCTTTATCCATCACACCGCCTCTGATATAGGAGCTCACACGCACGCACGCACGCACGCACGCACGCACACAAACACACAGAGAATGCAAGATGCAGTTTAGCGTTCTCTTTGGGCGCAACTTTCCTCAGAGGTCTGAACGTCCCGTTAGCAACAATTACATCAATCTGTCTCCCAGTGAAACGTTGGAGATTGTTATTGACCCATTTAGGCCTGACGTCGAAATGAAAAAGGTCTTCTAAATCTTGACAGTTTTCTGAAATACCTCATGTTTCTAGGCCTATATCACTCACTATTTCATGTCAATTGTCAAGGAGTCCAAAAATTATATGTAATTGGCCGACCGACCCCCATCTCAAAATATGTTGTTCCAGGGACCCCCTCCCCAGAAGCAAAGATTTGAGTTAAAATCGGTCGCTCTGAAAGAATATTCCAAGGTTTGCGTCCCATTTTCACGATTTAAAAAAAATACCAGACCTACAAGTCTGTCGCTATGAGCTTGTAGATCTGCTATTTTTCAATAGCTAAAGTATAACATAATGCTTTAAAACACCAAAAAGGGGTTCGCGCCCAAAATGGGTTAACCGACGGGGGGGGACGGGGGGGGGGACCACTGTAGTCGTGGCGAGGCACCGTTTACTGTACGACTGACCCTGTCACTTCATACCGACTGACCCTGTCACTTCATACCGAGCAGAGCCTGCCTGGAATGGACTAGACCAGGGACATTAGAGAGCGTTAGGGAGGCAGGGGCGGAAATATCGTAGGAGGAGCACTTTTGGACGAAAATAGCGAAAATAGCAGATCTACAAGCTCTCGACGCGTTGAGAGCTTGTAGATCAGCTATTTTCGGGTGTGCAACCCATCACTCTTTATCTACTGGAGATGCGACATGAAACGAATGTGTTCAACGCAAATTGGTGCGTTCCAAGTTCAGGAGACTTGGGGGGAAAAAAGCTATTCTCCTGAATGCTGCCTTCCTTCTGGTATGGCATGGAAAGGAGAGGAGGGCATTTGCATTTCTTCCACTATAGTAAATGCTGCATCCGTTGTCTGGAGAGGGCAGTTGTTTTACAGATGGGGTAAAAGGGCAGGGGCTGAAGCCCCCTTTGTTTGTTTTTTTCTAATTTGTATCCCATGATTTTGTAACCCATTTTTCACCCCTGTGTCAATTATCTAATGTGATCCTGGGCTCTACACTCCCTCCGCCAACCTAGTCCCCGGGGGACATGGGGAGAGCAACGGACTTGAACTCGTGCTTCCTTCATGCCTGAGTGTCCAAGTTGCTCCTTTACACCTGACAGGGGGGAGTTTCCCTGGTTGGACGTAGCGCGTGGAAGGAACACGTTATTCCAACCAGTTTCTTTCCCCTCCATCAGGCGCCCCGGCTGGCCAGGGGGAGGCAGTTTAGAGACCAGGATTACTGCATGTTTTTGTGAGGGTACCTACCCTAGGGGACACGGGGAGAACATGCAAACTCCACACAGAAAGGCCCTTTCGCCAACCCCGCCTCGGGTATGGGCACTAATGACACGGAGGAGGAAACACGCCGCCAGCACCCACAGCACCCCAAGCGGGAGTCCACCGGCTCCCTGGTTATCTGAAACTCTCAGATCTGAACGAACACCTCTAAGAGCAGCCGAAAGGAAGTGGCGCAAGACAAAGCTACCTGATGACCTATCCCACTTTCACTCACTCCTCTCTGCCTTCTCCCTCTCACTAACCACTGCTAAAACCTCTTTCTACCACACCAAAATCCAATCCTGTACTTCTAACCCAAGGAAGCTCTTCTCCACTTTCTCCTCCCTCCTTAAGCCCCCTCCCCCCACCCAACCTTCATCCCTCACTGCTGATGTTTTTGTCAACTACTTCGAGAAGAAGGTTGACGATATCAGCAGCTCCTTCCCCCCTCTCCCCCATAAAGTGGCATCTGACTCAACCAACACTAACCCCAACACACCATGTATGTCCTCCTTCTCTCCTCTTTCCCCAGACGAGGTCCTACAACTAGTGACTTCCACTAGACCTACCACCTGTCCTCTCGACCCTGTCCCGTCTCCAATCTTCCAGACCATCGCACCTGATCTGCTCCCCTTCATCACCTCCATCATCAACACCTCAGTAACCTCAGGCTGCGTCCCATCTGCCCTCAAGTCAGCCAGAGTAACACCACTCCTCAAGAAACCAACCCTTGACCCCTCAGATGTCAAGAACTACAGACCGGTATCACTCCTTTCATTTCTATCAAAAAGCATTGAACGTGTTGTCTCCAACCAGCTCTCTCTCCATCTCTCACATAACAACCTGCTGGATCCCAACCAGTCCGGATTCAAAAAGGCCCACTCCACAGAAACTGCCCTGCTGGCAGTCACAGAAGCACTACATGCTGCCCAGGCTGCTTCCCACTCCGCAGTCCTGATTCTCCTAGACCTATCAGCAGCATTTGACACAGTGAACCACCAGCTGCTCCTAGACACCCTAGCGGATCTAGGCATCGGCGGGACGGCACTAAAGTGGTTCTCCTCTTACCTCACCGACCGGACCTACCAGGTCTCCTGGAAAGGTCTGTTATCATCCCCCCGAACCCTCCAAACTGGGGTCCCACAGGGATCTGTACTTGGTCCCCTCCTTTTCTCACTGTACACAAAATCCCTTGGCACTATCATCTCTGCTCACAATATATCCTATCACTGTTATGCCGATGACACACAACTGTTTCTATCCTTCCCCCCCTCTGCCACCCAGGTGGAAGAGCGCATCACTGCTTGCCTGGCTGACATCTCACAGTGGATGTCCTCCAACCACCTCAAGCTGAACCCAGACAAGACTGAGCTTCTCTTCTTCCCAGCTAAGTCCTGCCCGATGCGGGAGCTAACTATTTCCGTAGACAACGCCCTGGTAACGTCTGTCCCAACAGCCAGGAACCTTGGTGTTGTCCTGGACAGTCAGCTCTCGTTCAAAACTCACATCACAGCTGTCACTCGATCCTGTAGGTTCACACTCTATAACATACGACGAATTAGACCGTTCCTCACCCAGGAATCATCCCAGCTCCTAATCCAGACAACAGTCCTGTCAAAACTTGACTATTGTAACTCTCTCCTTACTGGCTTACCGGCATGTGCACTGAAGCCTCTCCAACTGATCCAAAATGCCGCAGCTCGCTTGGTCTTCAACCAGCCAAAATTCTCACATGTCTCCCCCCTGCTCCGCTCCCTGCACTGGCTCCCGGTCGCTGCCCGCACAGAATACAAAACTCTGATGTTGGCATTTAAAGCAACCAAAGGTATGGCTCCCCCATATCTTGCCAGCATGATTGAACCCTACAAACCCTCCCGCGCACTCAGATCAGCCAACGCAGGGAAGCTGGAAGTACCCTCACTAAAAACGCCGGGACAACGCTCCACACGTCCCAAACTCTTCTCCCTTCTGGCCCCAAAACTGTGGAATGCACTTCCCGTTGCAATCAGAACTGCAGCATCACTCCCGATCTTCCGCCGTAGTCTGAAAACCCACCTTTTCAGACTCCATCATGGCCCATAGCACTTACCCTACCCCCCTTAGACAGCACTTCTTAGACTTATATAGCATTTGAAACAGACTTATAGCATGTCATGTAGACAGCACAATAAGTGCATTGTATGTAGTCATAGCACTTCATAGTATATAGTGTATAGTAGTCATAGCACTTCATAGTATATATGTACAGCATAGTATAGCATATGTGTAGTTTATATGTATAGTGTCATTATATAGATATGTTCTAGTTATAGTTTATATGTATAGTGTCATTATATAGATATGTTCTAGTCACGTTCTTAGCTTACGCATGTTTCGCGATAAATGCTTTTTACATATGTGATGTATTCCCATGCTTTTGTTCTTGCTTATTGTAAGTCGCTCTGGATTAAGAGCGTCTGCTAAATGCCTAAATTGTAAATTGTAAATTGTAAATTGAATCGAACCCAGGACCTTCTAGCTGTGAGGTGACAGCACTACCGACTGTGCCACCGTGCCCCCTGAAGCCCCCTTTAATGTCTATGTGTGCATGTCCCTGGACTCATCTGTATATGGGTGAGAAAGGAGCTTGAGATAGAGCTTTGTGGGCTGTGTGGAGGTTGGTGGTATTCTATTCTCTGTGTGGAGGTTGGTGGTATTCTATTCTCTGTGTGGAGGTTGGTGGTATTCTATTCTCTGTGTGGAGGTTGGTGGTATTCTATTCTCTGTGTGGAGGTCGGTGGTATTCTATACTCTGTGTGGAGGTTGGTGGTATTCTATACTCTGTGTGGAGGTTGGTGGTATTCTATTCTCTGTGTGGAGGTTGGTGGTATTCTATTCTCTGTGTGGAGGTTGGTGGTATTCTATTCTCTGTGTGGAGGTCGGTGGTATTCTATTCTCTGTGTGGAGGTTGGTGGTATTCTATTCTCTGTGTGGAGGTTGGTGGTATTCTATTATTTGTGTGGAGGTCGGTGGTATTCTATTCTCTGTGTGGAGGTCGGTGGTATTCTATTCTCTGTGTGGAGGTTGGTGGTATTCTATTCTCTGTGTGGAGGTTGGTGGTATTCTATTCTCTGTGTGGAGGTTGGTGGTATTCTATTCTCTGTGTGGAGGTTGGTGGTATTCTATTCTCTGTGTGGAGGTTGGTGGTATTCTATTCTCTGTGTGGAGGTTGGTGGTATTCTATTCTCTGTGTGGAGGTTGGTGGTATTCTATTCTCTATGTGGAGGTTGGTGGTATTCTATTCTCTGTGTGGAGGTTGGTGGTATTCTATTCTCTGTGTGGAGGTTGGTGGTATTCTATTCTCTGTGTGGAGGTCGGTGGTATTCTATTCTCTGTGTGGAGGTTGGTGGTATTCTATTCTCTGTGTGGAGGTTGGTGGTATTCTATTCTCTATGTGGAGGTTGGTGGTATTCTATTCTCTGTGTGGAGGTTGGTGGTATTCTATTCTCTGTGTGGAGGTTGGTGGTATTCTATTCTCTGTGTGGAGGTTGGTGGTATTCTATTCTCTGTGTGGAGGTTGGTGGTATTCTATTCTCTGTGTGGAGGTTGGTGGTATTCTATTCTCTGTGTGGAGGTTGGTGGTATTCTATTCTCTGTGTGGAGGTCGGTGGTATTCTCTAGGCTGGGGGATCTTAAATAATGTAGGAGTCATAACATATAAAGGGAATAAAAAGGGAATAAAACTCATTATTTAATGTAAGTGTGTTTATTTTGGATGTCTATATGTGACATACACAGCCTGTATTGTTTGGTTTCACAGATGTTTGCCCAACTCTATAAGTTTGACAACACACAATTACTAAGGATGTTGTATGTGGATTCACTGTCATATACAGAAATTATAAGTTTCCAAATCATATATGTTTCAATTTATACTAATTTACTAAGCATATTGTATGTGGATTTACTGTCACATATAGTTCTTATAAGTTACAAAGTTATATAAGTTTCACTTTACAAAAACTTACTATGGATCTTATTATCTGCTTTGACTGTCATATATATTAACTACAAGTTTCATGTAAAACATATACACATTTTGTTACATATTTTCCATATGGGAATGTGCTGACCTCATGACGGCGTGATGACGGCTATGGCCGTTTTTAGCCCAAGGGTTTTTTTTCTCCGTGCAAAACGAATGCTTGCAATGGATTCTGAATCATGCAATAAACCCATTACCATGATCCAAAATGTATATAATTCACAATTTTGAATATGTTATTTGGATGACCCTAAGGATTATAAAAAACCTTGAATGATTACTATTGCAATTTATTTTGGGACAAATCCTAGATTGACTAATAAATAATATGCCTAATATATTGTTCAAAGTCTATCAAAATCACCCGAAACAGCAGATCTATATACAAGTTTGCAGTTTTCTGTTATTTATTTTATTTAGAAACATTTGTGACCAGGTCTGGCAAAATGGTCCTCATCTCGCCTATAATGAAAAGGCAGAAAATCTAAAATAAACTTGATTTTTATTTTTTTGTGATTTTCGTTTTTTTTCATATTAACACAGTTTGAATGTTGAAGAAGCCATTTCATAAGTGGTCACAGCCATGGTGCTCATCGGGATGGCAAAGTGTTGGAGAGGCATCGAGCCAGGAATGCTTTTGCAGAGAGAGTTTATACGTCCGTGGTCCCTCTCTGTCTCACGCATGCACACACGCACACACGCACGCACGCACGCACGCACGCACGCACACACGCACACACGCACGCACGCACACTCAGCAAAAGCTGGACATAGGAGGGGCCATCGCCCTTCAAAATAATAATAATAATAATTATATATATATATATATATATATATATATATATATATATATATATATATAGTATATAGTATAGGGTGTGCATGTAACGGTATATAGAGTGTCGCAGTCCCTCCCCCTTTCATGACGACGCCAGGCCCAGGAAATTAATCCCAATGCATTTTTCCTCATAGACATTTCAAAAAGTATTTATTTAAAGACCTTATAAGCGTCGTACGAAGCCAACTCTTGTCGTGACAAATCATGACAACAAACACAATATTTTGGACCAAACAAATAATTACAAAGAAGAAAAACAACAAAAGAAAGTGTTGTAACCTGCCGTTTTTTTCTACTTTCTAATTCTTTGTTTGGCCCAAAACATTGTGTTTACGACAAGAGTTGTCTTTGTCCGCGGCGTAAACGTCTTTAAATAAATACTTTCTGAAAAGTCTATGAGGAAAATGAACGGGGATTTATTTTCCGGGTCTCTCGAGGGGGCGGGGCTGCCCTAAAGGCTAGTCTTCCCTTTCAGAGGGCGGTGGTGGTTAGAAGCTGATAGGTCTAACAGTCTGTCTCTCAGAGGCTTTCCTACTTTGACTGGCCAATCACTGCTGTTATCCACAAACAGGTATCCGCCTCCCAGCGTGTCAATCAGACGTCTCAGCGAATCAGAGGCCTGGGAGAGGTACGTAGGGGGCTGAAGCCCCGCCTCCCGCAGCCTGTCCGCATGGGTGAGGACCAGCAGAGCATGCTGGGACCACAGTGGACCAAACACAGTCTGCACACACGCACACGCACACGCACACACACACACACACACGCACACACAGAGAGAGAGAGAAAACAAATAAACACAAGTATCAATTATGTGTTTTCTTAAAGGACCACTTCACCACTTTTCAACATGTCTTCAATTGGAAAAAAAACTTAAATAAAATGCTATGTAAGTTACATAAGTTGACTAAATGCATACACGCCTGTAAGGTCATCAGGGCTAGGGCAAGTGCTACGGGCTATGATGGTGTCTCAAGAGAGGTTTTCAGACTACGGCGGAGTGAGTCTGCAGTTCTGATTGCATACCATAGTTTTGGAGAAGGGAGAAGAGTTTGGGACGTGTGGAGTGGTGTCCCGGTGTTTTTAGAGAAGGTACTTCCAGCCTCCCTACATTGGCTGATCTGAGCGAGCGCGCAGGAGGGTTTGTAGGGTCCGATCAGACTTGCAAGATATGGGGGGTGCCATACCTCAATTGGTTGCTTTGAAGGCTATAGCATCAAAGTTTTGTACTCTGTGCGGGCAGCGACCGGGAGCCAATGGAGGGAGCGGAGAAGGGGGAGGGGCAGCGACCGGGAGCCAATGGAGGGAGGGGGGAGGGGGGAGGGGCAGCGACCAGGAGCCAATGGAGGGAGTGGAGAAGGGGAGAGACGTGAGAATTCTGGCTGGTTGAAGACCAAGCGAGCTGCGGCATTCTGGATCAGTTGGAGAGGCTTAAGTGCACATGCCGGTAGGCCAGTGAGGAGGGAGTTACAACAGCCAAGTTTTGATTAGACTGATTGATGTCTGGATAAGGAGCTGGGCTGGCTCCTGGGTGAGGAAGAGTCTGATTGGCTGGCTCCTGGGTGAGGAAGAGTCTGATTGGCTGGCTCCTGGGTGAGGAAGAGTCTGATTGGCTGACTCCTGGGTGAGGAAGGGTCTGATTGGCTGGCTCCTGGGTGAGGAAGAGTCTGATTGGCTGGCTCATGGGTGAGGAAGAGTCTGATTGGCTGAATCCTGGGTGAGGAAGAGTCTGATTGGCTGACTCCTGGGTGAGGAAGAGTCTGATTGGCTGACTCCTGGGTGAGGAAGGGTCTGATTGGCTGACTCCTGGGTGAGGAAGGGTCTGATTGTCTGACTCCTGGGTGAGGAAGAGTCTGATTGGCTGACTCCTGGGTGAGGAAGAGTCTGATTGGCTGGCTCCTGGGTGAGGAAGAGTCTGATTGGCTGGCTCCTGGGTGAGAGAGAGTCTGATTGGCTGGCTCCTGGGTGAGAGAGAGTCTGATTGGCTGACTCCTGGGTGAGGAAGAGTCTGATTGGCTGGCTCCTGGGTGAGGAAGAGTCTGATTGGCTGGCTCCTGGGTGAGAGATAGTCTGATTGGCTGGCTCCTGGGTGAGAGAGAGTCTGATTAGCTGACTCCTGGGTGAGGAAGAGTCTGATTGGCTGGCTCCTGGGTGAGGAAGAGTCTGATTGGCTGACTCCTGGGTGAGAGAGAGTCTGATTGGCTGACTCCTGGGTGAGGAAGGGTCTGATTGGCTGACTCCTGGGTGAGAGAGAGTCTGATTGGCTGACTCCTGGGTGAGGAAGGGTCTGATTGGCTGACTCCTGGGTGAGGAAGGGTCTGATTGGCTGGCTCCTGGGTGAGGAAGGGTCTGATTCGTCGAATGTTATAGAGCAGGGGTGTCCAAAGTGTGGCCCGGGGACATATTTTATTCTGCTTCATATCCTGAATTGTATTAACCGAACATTTTTGAGTGTTGTAAACCACTCCTACAACTGGCTTTTTTTTGCAGAAAAAATGAGCATGGTTGCTATGTTCAAAATAATTTCTGACGTAATTAAATCACACCCGGGTGAACTGGATGACCGTAGCAACCGTGCTCATTTTTTCTGCACAAAAAAAGCCAGTTGTGAAATCACATCCGGGTGTGATTTCATTACGTCAGACATTTGTGCAGAAAAAATGAGCACGGTTGCTACGGTCACCCTGTTCACCCGGGTGTGATTTCATTACGTCAGACATGATTTCATTACGTCAGACAGGCTATATTACACCACTCAGTTCACACGGGTGTGATTTTTACATTAACATTTTATTATAATTATTAACCTGGATATTTCCCAGAGTATAATTAGTCAGGATTCCAATAATGTTGTCTCATTCTGAAGGGGTAAAAAAAGGCTATTTTATTTCATTTTTTTACCTTGCATCTCTGTCTACATGTTGGTAATGGGAATTTGTGAAATAAGGCTGAGTTATTTTTGTGTTTTGTTCACAGCACACCTAACAAAAGACCATTGATATTAAATATTGATGATGATAGTTACATCAAATCATTTAAATGAGATGCATAAACAGTATGTATGGAGAGATTAATGTATGCATGAGAAGCCCTGTACGACGATCGTTGTGTCAGCAAAGCTCGTGGAATTATGAAGGACCCAAAAGCCATCCCAACCGCAGACTGTTATGAAGGACCCAAAAGCCATCCCAACCGCAGACTGTTATGAAGGACCCAAGCCATCCCAACCGCAGACTGTTATGAAGGACCCAAAAGCCATCCCAACCGCAGACTGTTATGAAGGACCCAAAAGCCATCCCAACCGCAGACTGTTATGAAGGACCCAAAAGCCATCCCAACCGCAGTCTGTTTCAGATGCTGCACTGAGCAAAACGCATGGAATACGGATGTGTATATTACAGGAAACTCCCGTTAAACTTTCCAACAAACTCCGGTAAACTCCCGAATTGTACCATCACACCTGTATATTACCGTATATTAACTGTATATGTACCATCACACCTGTATATTACCGTATATTAACTGTATATGTACCATCACACCTGTATATTACCGTATATTAACTGTATATGTACCATCACACCTGTATATTACCGTATATTAACTGTATATGTACCATCACACCTGTATATTACCGTATATTAACTGTATATGTACCATCACACCTGTATATTACCGTATATTAACTGTATATGTACCATCACACCTGTATATTACCGTATATTAACTGTATATGTACCATCACACCTGTATATTACCGTATATTAACTGTATATGTACCATCACACCTGTATATTACCGTATATTAACTGTATATGTACCATCACACCTGTATATTACCGTATATTAACTGTATATGTACCATCACACCTGTATATTACCGTATATTAACTGTATATGTACCATCACACCTGTATATTACCGTATATTAACTGTATATGCTGCTAAACTTGAGGTTTACGGAAAATACAGTCTCATAATTGTCCGTTAACTCCTCTTTTCACGCAGTGCTGCCGCATGGAAGACGTTTCAGTCTCAAAGCCACTGGAAACAGACTGCAGTCTCAAAGCCACTGGAAACAGACTGCAGTCTCAAAGCCACTGGAAACAGACTGCAGTCTCAAAGCCACTGGAAAAAGACTGCAGTCTCAAAGCCACTGGAAACAGACTGCAGTCTCAAAGCCACTGGAAACAGACTGCAGTCTCAAAGCCACTGGAAACAGACTGCAGTCTCAAAGCCACTGGAAACAGACTGCAGTCTCAAAGCCACTGGAAACAGACTGCAGTCTCAAAGCCACTGGAAACAGACTGCAAATAAGCCTCTTCCCCCAAACAATCAGATACATGAACGAACTGATGAGAACCACAGCGAAACCGGGCAGAGGAAAATGCTATGTTGAGTTATTAGCATAATATGTGACCATACCATTAACATCCTATATAAGGCAAAAAAGTCCAAATGTCATCATGTCTTCAGTAGCATGTGACATATGAAACTAGGGGGTTGTCATGATTCTGAATCCATTCCAAGCATTAATTTTGCACAAAAAACACTCATTGTGGTAAATTCGGCCATATCCACTTGACCTCATCACATTTGTGATGACGGCAATGGCTGTTTTCCTCCCAAGGAGTGTTTTTTGTGCTAAACTAATGTTTGGAATGGATTCAGAATCATGAAACCCCCTAGTTTCATATGTCACATGCTACTGGAGACATGATGACATTTGGACTTTTTTGCCTCATATAGGATGTAAATGGTACGGTCACATATTATGATCCTTATATAGGATGTAAATGGTACGGTCACATATTATGATCCTTATATAGGATGTAAATGGTACGGTCACATATTATGATCCTTATATAGGATGTAAATGGTACGGTCACATATTATGATCCTTATATAGGATGTAAATGGTACGGTCACATATTATGATCCTTATATAGGATGTAAATGGTACGGTCACATATTATGATCCTCATATAGGATGTAAATGGTACGGTCACATATTATGATCCTTATATAGGATGTAAATGGTACGGTCACATATTATGATCCTCATATAGGATGTAAATGGTACGGTCACATATTATGATCCTTATATAGGATGTAAATGGTACGGTCACATATTATGATCCTCATATAGGATGTAAATGGTACGGTCAGTCACATATTATGATCCTTATATAGGATGTAAATGGTACGGTCACATATTATGATCCTTATATAGGATGTAAATGGTACGGTCACATATTATGATCCTTATATAGGATGTAAATGGTACGGTCACATATTATGATCCTCATATAGGATGTAAATGGTACGGTCACATATTATGATCCTTATATAGGATGTTAATGGTACGGTCACATATTATGATCCTTATATAGGATGTAAATGTTATGGTCACATATTATGATCCTTATATAGGATGTAAATGGTACGGTCACATATTATGATCCTTATATAGGATGTAAATGGTACGGTCACATATTATGATCCTTATATAGGATGTAAATGGTACGGTCACATATTATTATCCTTATATAGGATGTAAATGGTACGGTCACATATTATTATCCTTATATAGGATGTAAATGGTACGGTCACATATTATGATCCTCATATAGGATGTAAATGGTACGGTCACATATTATGATCCTCATATAGGATGTAAATGGTACGGTCACATATTATGATCCTTATATAGGATGTAAATGGTACGGTCACATATTATGATCCTTATATAGGATGTAAATGGTACGGTCACATATTATGATCCTTATATAGGATGTAAATGGTACGGTCACATATTATGATCCTTATATAGGATGTAAATGGTACGGTCACATATTATGATCCTTATATAGGATGTAAATGGTACGGTCACATATGATCCTTATATAGGATGTAAATGGTACGGTCACATATTATGATCCTTATATAGGATGTAAATGGTACGGTCACATATTATGATCCTCATATAGGATGTAAATGGTACGGTCACATATTATGATCCTTATATAGGATGTTAATGGTAAGGTCACATATTATGATCCTCATATAGGATGTAAATGGTACGGTCACATATTATGATCCTTATATAGGATGTAAATGGTACGGTCACATATTATGATCCTTATATAGGATGTAAATGGTACGGTCACATATTATGATCCTTATATAGGATGTTAATGTTATGGTCACATATTATGATCCTTATATAGGATGTTAATGGTATAGGGTCACATATTATGATCCTTATATAGGATGTTAATGTTATGGTCACATATTATGATCCTTATATAGGATGTTAATGTTATGGTCACATATTATGATCCTTATATAGGATGTTAATGTTATGGTCACATATTATGATCCTTATATAGGATGTAAATGGTACGGTCACATATTATGATCCTTATATAGGATGTAAATGGTACGGTCACATATTATGATCCTCATATAGGATGTAAATGGTACGGTCACATATTATGATCCTTATATAGGATGTTAATGGTACGGTCACATATTATGATCCTTATATAGGATGTAAATGTTATGGTCACATATTATGATCCTTATATAGGATGTAAATGGTACGGTCACATATTATGATCCTTATATAGGATGTAAATGGTACGGTCACATATTATGATCCTTATATAGGATGTAAATGGTACGGTCACATATTATTATCCTTATATAGGATGTAAATGGTACGGTCACATATTATTATCCTTATATAGGATGTAAATGGTACGGTCACATATTATGATCCTCATATAGGATGTAAATGGTACGGTCACATATTATGATCCTCATATAGGATGTAAATGGTACGGTCACATATTATGATCCTTATATAGGATGTAAATGGTACGGTCACATATTATGATCCTTATATAGGATGTAAATGGTACGGTCACATATTATGATCCTTATATAGGATGTAAATGGTACGGTCACATATTATGATCCTTATATAGGATGTAAATGGTACGGTCACATATTATGATCCTTATATAGGATGTAAATGGTACGGTCACATATGATCCTTATATAGGATGTAAATGGTACGGTCACATATTATGATCCTTATATAGGATGTAAATGGTACGGTCACATATTATGATCCTCATATAGGATGTAAATGGTACGGTCACATATTATGATCCTTATATAGGATGTTAATGGTAAGGTCACATATTATGATCCTCATATAGGATGTAAATGGTACGGTCACATATTATGATCCTTATATAGGATGTAAATGGTACGGTCACATATTATGATCCTTATATAGGATGTAAATGGTACGGTCACATATTATGATCCTTATATAGGATGTTAATGTTATGGTCACATATTATGATCCTTATATAGGATGTTAATGGTATAGGGTCACATATTATGATCCTTATATAGGATGTTAATGTTATGGTCACATATTATGATCCTTATATAGGATGTTAATGTTATGGTCACATATTATGATCCTTATATAGGATGTTAATGTTATGGTCACATATTATGATCCTTATATAGGATGTTAATGTTATGGTCACATATTATGATCCTTATATAGGATGTAAATGGTACGGTCACATATTATGATCCTTATATAGGATGTAAATGGTACGGTCACATATTATGATCCTTATATAGGATGTAAATGGTACGGTCACATATTATGATCCTCATATAGGATGTAAATGGTACGGTCACATATTATGATCCTTATATAGGATGTAAATGGTACGGTCACATATTATGATCCTCATATAGGATGTAAATGGTAGGGTCACATATTATGATCCTTATATAGGATGTAAATGGTACGGTCACATATTATGATCCTTATATAGGATGTAAATGTTACGGTCACATATTATGATCCTTATATAGGATGTTAATGTTATGGTCACATATTATGATCCTTATATAGGATGTAAATGGTACAGTCACATATTATGATCCTTATATAGGATGTAAATGGTACGGTCACATATTATGATCCTTATATAGAATGTAAATGGTACGGTCACATATTATGATCCTTATATAGGATGTAAATGGTACAGTCACATATTATGATCCTTATATAGGATGTAAATGGTACGGTCACATATTATGATCCTTATATAGGATGTAAATGGTACAGTCACATATTATGATCCTTATATAGGATGTAAATGGTACGGTCACATATTATGATCCTTATATAGGATGTAAATGGTACGGTCACATATTATGATCCTTATATAGGATGTTAATGGTACGGTCACATATTATGATCCTTATATAGGATGTAAATGGTACGGTCACATATTATGATCCTCATATAGGATGTAAATGGTACGGTCACATATTATGATCCTTATATAGGATGTTAATGTTATGGTCACATATTATGATCCTTATATAGGATGTTAATGGTACGGTCACATATTATGATCCTTATATAGGATGTTAATGTTATGGTCACATATTATGATCCTTATATAGGATGTTAATGTTATGGTCACATATTATGATCCTTATATAGGATGTTAATGTTATGGTCACATATTATGATCCTTATATAGGATGTTAATGTTATGGTCACATATTATGATCCTTATATAGGATGTTAATGTTATGGTCACATATTATGATCCTTATATAGGATGTAAATGGTACGGTCACATATTATGATCCTTATATAGGATGTAAATGGTACGGTCACATATTATGATCCTTATATAGGATGTTAATGTTATGGTCACATATTATGATCCTTATATAGGATGTAAATGGTACGGTCACATATTATGATCCTTATATAGGATGTAAATGGCACGGTCACATATTATGATCCTTATATAGGATGTAAATGGTACGGTCACATATTATGATCCTTATATAGGATGTAAATGGTACGGTCACATATTATGATCCTCATAGGATGTAAATGGTACGGTCACATATTATGATCCTTATATAGGATGTAAATGGTACGGTCACATATTATGATCCTTATATAGGATGTAAATGTTATGGTCACATATTATGCTAATAACTCACATTTCCCACAGGAGTTGCATTTCTATCTTTTAGTACATGTTATTAGACACCTTTAGAAACATATTGGTGAAGACATTTCTTGGTAACGATTTAGTTTTCATAGGTTTCTCTTACTAAACAGAACCTACTGTGAAGCTGAAAAAGTTTACCTAACTTTGCTACTACAGGGAAAACATGTACATAATGTTACTATTTTGTATTTACTCTTTGATTGCTCTTTTTTGCACTCTTTATTTTGTTTGCTGTGCTTGTTGTGTTGTTGTTGTTTTGATCGTTACGCTATCTATGAATGTTATGCTATCTATGAATGTTATGCTATCTATGAATGTTATGCTATCTATGAATGTTATGCTATCTATGAATGTTATGCTATCTATGAATGTTATGCTATCTATGAATGTTATGCTATCTATGAATGTTATGCTATCTATGAATGTTATGCTATCTATGAATGTTATGCTATCTATGAATGTTATGCTATCTATGAATGTTATGCTATCTATGAATGTTATGCTATCTATGCTATCTATGAATGTTACGCTATCTATGAATGTTATGCTATCTATGAATGTTACGCTATCTATGAATGTTATGCTATCTATGAATGTTATGCTATCTATGAATGTTATGCTATCTATGAATGTTATGCTATCTATGAATGTTACGCTATCTATGAATGTTATGCTATCTATGAATGTTATGCTATCTATGAATGTTATCTATGAATGTTATGCTATCTATGAATGTTATGCTATCTATGAATGTTACGCTATCTATGAATGTTATGCTATCTATGAATGTTATGCTATCTATGAATGTTATGCTATCTATGAATGTTACGCTATCTATGAATGTTATGCTATCTATGAATGTTATGCTATCTATGAATGTTATCTATGAATGTTATGCTATCTATGAATGTTACGCTATCTATGAATGTTATGCTATCTATGAATGTTATGCTATCTATGAATGTAATGCTATCTATGAATGTTACGCTATCTATGAATGTTATGCTATCTATGAATGTTATGCTATCTATGAATGTTATCTATGAATGTTATGCTATCTATGAATGTTATGCTATCTATGAATGTAATGCTATCTATGAATGTTATCTATGAATGTTATCTATGAATGTTATGCTATCTATGAATGTTATGCTATCTATGAATGTTATGCTATCTATGAATGTTATGCTATCTATGAATGTTACGCTATCTATGAATGTTATGCTATCTATGAATGTTATGCTATCTATGAATGTTATGCTATCTATGAATGTTATGCTATCTATGAATGTTATGCTATCTATGAATGTTATGCTATCTATGAATGTTACGCTATCTATGAATGTTATGCTATCTATGAATGTTATGCTATCTATGAATGTTATCTATGAATGTTATGCTATCTATGAATGTTATGCTATCTATGAATGTAATGCTATCTATGAATGTTATCTATGAATGTTATCTATGAATGTTATGCTATCTATGAATGTTATGCTATCTATGAATGTTATGTTATGCTATCTATGAATGTTATGCTATCTATGAATGTTATGCTATCTATGAATGTTATGCTATCTATGAATGTTATGCTATCTATGAATGTTATGCTATCTATGAATGTTATGCTATCTATGAATGTTACGCTATCTATGAATGTTATGCTATCTATGAATGTTATGCTATCTATGAATGTTATGCTATCTATGAATGTTATGCTATCTATGAATGTTACGCTATCTATGAATGTTATGCTATCTATGAATGTTATGCTATCTATGAATGTTATGCTATCTATGAATGTTATGCTATCTATGAATGTTATGCTATCTATGAATGTTACGCTATCTATGAATGTTACGCTATCTATGAATGTTATGCTATCTATGAATGTTACGCTATCTATGAATGTTACGCTATCTATGAATGTTATGTTATCTATGAATGTTACGCTATCTATGAATGTTATGCTATCTATGAATGTTATGTTATCTATGAATGTTACGCTATCTATGAATGTTATGCTATCTATGAATGTTATGCTATCTATGAATGTTATGTTATGCTATCTATGAATGTTATGCTATCTATGAATGTTATGCTATCTATGAATGTTATGTTATGCTATCTATGAATGTTATGCTATCTATGAATGTTACGCTATCTATGAATGTTACGCTATCTATGAATGTTACGCTATCTATGAATGTTATGCTATCTATGAATGTTATGTTATGCTATCTATGAATGTTATGCTATCTATGAATGTTATGCTATCTATGAATGTTATGTTATGCTATCTATGAATGTTATGCTATCTATGAATGTTATGCTATCTATGAATGTTATGTTATGCTATCTATGAATGTTATGCTATCTATGAATGTTATGCTATCTATGAATGTTATGCTATCTATGAATGTTATGCTATCTATGAATGTTATGCTATCTATGAATGTTATGTTATGCTATCTATGAATGTTATGCTATCTATGAATGTTATGCTATCTATGAATGTTATGCTATCTATGAATGTTATGCTATCTATGAATGTTATGTTATGCTATCTATGAATGTTATGCTATCTATGAATGTTATGCTATCTATGAATGTTATGCTATCTATGAATGTTACGCTATCTATGAATGTTATGCTATCTATGAATGTTATGCTATCTATGAATGTTATGCTATCTATGAATGTTATGCTATCTATGAATGTTATGCTATCTATGAATGTTACGCTATCTATGAATGTTATGCTATCTATGAATGTTATGCTATCTATGAATGTTATGCTATCTATGAATGTTATGCTATCTATGAATGTTACGCTATCTATGAATGTTATGCTATCTATGAATGTTACGCTATCTATGAATGTTATGCTATCTATGAATGTTATGCTATCTATGAATGTTATGCTATCTATGAATGTTATGCTATCTATGAATGTTATGCTATCTATGAATGTTACGCTATCTATGAATGTTACGCTATCTATGAATGTTATGCTATCTATGAATGTTATCTATGAATGTTACGCTATCTATGAATGTTATGCTGTCTATGAATGTTATGCTATCTATGAATGTTATGCTATCTATGAATGTTACGCTATCTATGAATGTTATGCTATCTATGAATGTTACGCTATCTATGAATGTTATGCTATCTATGAATGTTATGCTATCTATGAATGTTATGCTATCTATGAATGTTATGCTATCTATGAATGTTATGCTA
This sequence comes from Electrona antarctica, assembly GCF_951216825.1. Lineage (NCBI taxonomy): Eukaryota > Metazoa > Chordata > Actinopteri > Myctophiformes > Myctophidae > Electrona > Electrona antarctica. The sequence continues at coordinate 7,528 of NW_027638037.1, read as the reverse complement.
TCTATGAATGTTATGCTATCTATGAATGTTACGCTATCTATGAATGTTATGTTATGCTATCTATGAATGTTATGCTATCTATGAATGTTATGCTATCTATGAATGTTATGCTATCTATGAATGTTATGCTATCTATGAATGTTATGCTATCTATGAATGTTATGCTATCTATGAATGTTATGCTATCTATGAATGTTACGCTATCTATGAATGTTATGCTATCTATGAATGTTATGCTATCTATGAATGTTATGCTATCTATGAATGTTATGCTATCTATGAATGTTATGCTATCTATGAATGTTATGCTATCTATGAATGTTACGCTATCTATGAATGTTACGCTATCTATGAATGTTATGCTATCTATGAATGTTATGCTATCTATGAATGTTACGCTATCTATGAATGTTATGCTATCTATGAATGTTATGCTATCTATGAATGTTATGCTATCTATGAATGTTACGCTATCTATGAATGTTATGCTATCTATGAATGTTATGCTATCTATGAATGTTATGCTATCTATGAATGTTATGCTATCTATGAATGTTATGCTATCTATGAATGTTATGCTATCTATGAATGTTATGCTATCTATGAATGTTATCTATGAATGTTATGCTATCTATGAATGTTATGCTATCTATGAATGTAATGCTATCTATGAATGTTATCTATGAATGTTATCTATGAATGTTATGCTATCTATGAATGTTATGCTATCTATGAATGTTATGCTATCTATGAATGTTATGCTATCTATGAATGTTATGCTATCTATGAATGTTATGCTATCTATGAATGTTATGCTATCTATGAATGTTATGCTATCTATGAATGTTACGCTATCTATGAATGTTATGCTATCTATGAATGTTATGCTATCTATGAATGTTATGCTATCTATGAATGTTATGCTATCTATGAATGTTATGCTATCTATGAATGTTATGCTATCTATGAATGTTACGCTATCTATGAATGTTACGCTATCTATGAATGTTACGCTATCTATGAATGTTACGCTATCTATGAATGTTACGCTATCTATGAATGTTACGCTATCTATGAATGTTACGCTATCTATGAATGTTATGCTATCTATGAATGTTATGCTATCTATGAATGTTATGCTATCTATGAATGTTACGCTATCTATGAATGTTATGCTATCTATGAATGTTATGCTATCTATGAATGTTATGCTATCTATGAATGTTACGCTATCTATGAATGTTATGCTATCTATGAATGTTACGCTATCTATGAATGTTATGTTATCTATGAATGTTACGCTATCTATGAATGTTATGCTATCTATGAATGTTATGCTATCTATGAATGTTATGTTATGCTATCTATGAATGTTATGCTATCTATGAATGTTATGCTATCTATGAATGTTATGTTATGCTATCTATGAATGTTATGCTATCTATGAATGTTACGCTATCTATGAATGTTACGCTATCTATGAATGTTACGCTATCTATGAATGTTATGCTATCTATGAATGTTATGTTATGCTATCTATGAATGTTATGCTATCTATGAATGTTACGCTATCTATGAATGTTATGCTATCTATGAATGTTATGCTATCTATGAATGTTATGCTATCTATGAATGTTACGCTATCTATGAATGTTATGCTATCTATGAATGTTATGCTATCTATGAATGTTATGCTATCTATGAATGTTACGCTATCTATGAATGTTATGCTATCTATGAATGTTACGCTATCTATGAATGTTATGTTATCTATGAATGTTACGCTATCTATGAATGTTATGCTATCTATGAATGTTATGCTATCTATGAATGTTATGTTATGCTATCTATGAATGTTATGCTATCTATGAATGTTATGCTATCTATGAATGTTATGTTATGCTATCTATGAATGTTATGCTATCTATGAATGTTACGCTATCTATGAATGTTACGCTATCTATGAATGTTACGCTATCTATGAATGTTATGCTATCTATGAATGTTATGTTATGCTATCTATGAATGTTATGCTATCTATGAATGTTATGCTATCTATGAATGTTATGTTATGCTATCTATGAATGTTATGCTATCTATGAATGTTACGCTATCTATGAATGTTATGCTATCTATGAATGTTACGCTATCTATGAATGTTATGCTATCTATGAATGTTATGCTATCTATGAATGTTATGCTATCTATGAATGTTATGCTATCTATGAATGTTATGCTATCTATGAATGTTACGCTATCTATGAATGTTATGCTATCTATGAATGTTATGCTATCTATGAATGTTATGCTATCTATGAATGTTATGCTATCTATGAATGTTACGCTATCTATGAATGTTATGCTATCTATGAATGTTACGCTATCTATGAATGTTATGCTATCTATGAATGTTATGCTATCTATGAATGTTATGCTATCTATGAATGTTATGCTATCTATGAATGTTATGCTATCTATGAATGTTACGCTATCTATGAATGTTACGCTATCTATGAATGTTATGCTATCTATGAATGTTATCTATGAATGTTACGCTATCTATGAATGTTATGCTGTCTATGAATGTTATGCTATCTATGAATGTTATGCTATCTATGAATGTTATGCTGTCTATGAATGTTATGCTATCTATGAATGTTATGCTATCTATGAATGTTACGCTATCTATGAATGTTATGTTATGCTATCTATGAATGTTATGCTATCTATGAATGTTATGCTATCTATGAATGTTATGCTATCTATGAATGTTATGCTATCTATGAATGTTATGCTATCTATGAATGTTATGCTATCTATGAATGTTATGCTATCTATGAATGTTACGCTATCTATGAATGTTATGCTATCTATGAATGTTATGCTATCTATGAATGTTATGCTATCTATGAATGTTACGCTATCTATGAATGTTATGCTATCTATGAATGTTATGCTATCTATGAATGTTATGCTATCTATGAATGTTACGCTATCTATGAATGTTATGCTATCTATGAATGTTATGCTATCTATGAATGTTATGCTATCTATGAATGTTATGTTATGCTATCTATGAATGTTATGCTATCTATGAATGTTACGCTATCTATGAATGTTATGCTATCTATGAATGTTATGCTATCTATGAATGTTATGCTATCTATGAATGTTATGCTATCTATGAATGTTATGCTATCTATGAATGTTACGCTATCTATGAATGTTACGCTATCTATGAATGTTACGCTATCTATGAATGTTATGCTGTCTATGAATGTTATGCTATCTATGAATGTTATGCTATCTATGAATGTTATGCTGTCTATGAATGTTATGCTATCTATGAATGTTATGCTATCTATGAATGTTACGCTATCTATGAATGTTATGTTATGCTATCTATGAATGTTATGCTATCTATGAATGTTATGCTATCTATGAATGTTATGCTATCTATGAATGTTATGCTATCTATGAATGTTATGCTATCTATGAATGTTATGCTATCTATGAATGTTACGCTATCTATGAATGTTATGCTATCTATGAATGTTATGCTATCTATGAATGTTATGCTATCTATGAATGTTATGCTATCTATGAATGTTATGCTATCTATGAATGTTACGCTATCTATGAATGTTATGCTATCTATGAATGTTATGCTATCTATGAATGTTATGCTATCTATGAATGTTACGCTATCTATGAATGTTATGCTATCTATGAATGTTATGCTATCTATGAATGTTATGCTATCTATGAATGTTACGCTATCTATGAATGTTATGCTATCTATGAATGTTATGCTATCTATGAATGTTATGCTATCTATGAATGTTATGTTATGCTATCTATGAATGTTATGCTATCTATGAATGTTATGTTATGCTATCTATGAATGTTATGCTATCTATGAATGTTATGTTATGCTATCTATGAATGTTATGTTATGCTATCTATGAATGTTATGCTATCTATGAATGTTATGTTATGCTATCTATGAATGTTATGTTATGCTATCTATGAATGTTATGCTATCTATGAATGTTATGTTATGCTATCTATGAATGTTATGCTATCTATGAATGTTATGTTATGCTATCTATGAATGTTATGCTATCTATGAATGTTACGCTATCTATGAATGTTATGCTATCTATGAATGTTATGCTATCTATGACCGCTGCATTGTCTGTAAAGAAGACAAACAAAAATAAGTTGTACTCTTATGTACCTGTACCTGTACCTGTACCTGTACCTGTACCTGTACCTGTACCTGTACCTGTACCTGTACCTGTACCTGTACCTGTACCTGTACACAAGATGGAACAATAAAGTACAACCTTGAACCTATAGTGACTTTGCTCTAGTCCGAAGGCACGTTGGTGGAGGAGATGCAGTTGGCCCTAGGGGTGTGTTTATGTCAGTGGAGGAGATGCAGTTGGCCCTAGGGGGGTGTTTATGTCAGTAGAGGAGATGCAGTTGGCCCTAGGGGTGTGTTTATGTCAGTAGAGGAGATGCAGTTGGCCCTTGGGGTGTGTTTATGTCAGTGGAGGAGATGCAGTTGGCCCTTGGGGTGTGTTTATGTCAGTGGAGGAGATGCAGTTGGCCCTAGGGGGGTGTTTATGTCAGTAGAGGAGATGCAGTTGGCCCTAGGGGTGTGTTTATGTCAGTAGAGGAGATGCAGTTGGCCCTTGGGGTGTGTTTATGTCAGTGGAGGAGATGCAGTTGGCCCTTGGGGTGTGTTTATGTCAGTGGAGGAGATGCAGTTGGCCCTTGGGGTGTGTTTATGTCAGTGGAGGAGATGCAGTTGGCCCTTGGGGTGTGTTTATGTCAGTGGAGGAGATGCAGTTGGCCCTTGGGGTGTGTTTATGTCAGTGGAGGAGATGCAGTTGGCCCTAGGGGTGTGTTTATGTCAGTGGAGGAGATGCAGTTGGCCCTAGGGGTGTGTTTATGTCAGTGGAGGAGATGCAGTTGGCCCTAGGGGTGTGTTTATGTCAGTGGAGGAGATGCAGTTGGCCCTAGGGGTGTGTTTATGTCAGTGGAGGAGATGCAGTTGGCCCTTGGGGTGTGTTTATGTCAGTGGAGGAGATGCAGTTGGCCCTTGGGGTGTGTTTATGTCAGTGGAGGAGATGCAGTTGGCCCTAGGGGTGTGTTTATGTCAGTGGAGGAGATGCAGTTGGCCCTAGGGGTGTGTTTATGTCAGTGGAGGAGATGCAGTTGGCCCTAGGGGTGTGTTTATGTCAGTGGAGGAGATGCAGTTGGCCCTTGGGGTGTGTTTATGTCAGTAGAGGAGATGCAGTTGGCCCTAGGGGTGTGTTTATGTCAGTAGAGGAGATGCAGTTGGCCCTAGGGGTGTGTTTATGTCAGTAGAGGAGATGCAGTTGGCCCTTGGGGTGTGTTTATGTCAGTGGAGGAGATGCAGTTGGCCCTTGGGGTGTGTTTATGTCAGTAGAGGAGATGCAGTTGGCCCTAGGGGTGTGTTTATGTCAGTGGAGGAGATGCAGTTGGCCCTTGGGGTGTGTTTATGTCAGTGGAGGAGATGCAGTTGGCCCTAGGGGTGTGTTTATGTCAGTGGAGGAGATGCAGTTGGCCCTAGGGGTGTGTTTATGTCAGTGGAGGAGATGCAGTTGGCCCTAGGGGTGTGTTTATGTCAGTAGAGGAGATGCAGTTGGCCCTTGGGGTGTGTTTATGTCAGTGGAGGAGATGCAGTTGGCCCTAGGGGTGTGTTTATGTCAGTGGAGGAGATGCAGTTGGCCCTTGGGGTGTGTTTATGTCAGTGGAGGAGATGCAGTTGGCCCTAGGGGTGTGTTTATGTCAGTGGAGGAGATGCAGTTGGCCCTAGGGGTGTGTTTATGTCAGTGGAGGAGATGCAGGTGGCCCTAGGGGTGTGTTTATGTCAGTAGAGGAGATGCAGTTGGCCCTAGGGGTGTGTTTATGTCAGTAGAGGAGATGCAGTTGGCCCTTGGGGTGTGTTTATGTCAGTGGAGGAGATGCAGTTGGCCCTAGGGGTGTGTTTATGTCAGTAGAGGAGATGCAGTTGGCCCTTGGGGTGTGTTTATGTCAGTGGAGGAGATGCAGTTGGCCCTAGGGGTGTGTTTATGTCAGTGGAGGAGATGCAGTTGGCCCTAGGGGTGTGTTTATGTCAGTGGAGGAGATGCAGGTGGCCCTAGGGGTGTGTTTATGTCAGTGGAGGAGATGCAGTTGGCCCTAGGGGGGTGTTTATGTCAGTGGAGGAGATGCAGTTGGCCCTAGGGGTGTGTTTATGTCAGTGGAGGAGATGCAGTTGGCCCTAGGGGTGTGTTTATGTCAGTGGAGGAGATGCAGTTGGCCCTAGGGGTGTGTTTATGTCAGTGGAGGAGATGCAGTTGGCCCTAGGGGTGTGTTTATGTCAGTAGAGGAGATGCAGTTGGCCCTTGGGGTGTGTTTATGTCAGTGGAGGAGATGCAGTTGGCCCTAGAGGTGTGTTTATGTCAGTGGAGGAGATGCAGTTGGCCCTAGGGGTGTGTTTATGTCAGTGGAGGAGATGCAGTTGGCCCTAGAGGTGTGTTTATGTCAGTGGAGGAGATGCAGTTGGCCCTAGGGGTGTGTTTATGTCAGTGGAGGAGATGCAGTTGGCCCTAGGGGTGTGTTTATGTCAGTGGAGGAGATGCAGTTGGCCCTTGGGGTTTGTTTATGTCAGTGGAGGAGATGCAGTTGGCCCTTGGGGTGTGTTTAAGTCAGTGGAGGAGATGCAGTTGGCCCTTGGGGTGTGTTTAAGTCAGTGGAGGAGATGCAGTTGGCCCTAGAGGTGTGTTTATGTCAGTGGAGGAGATGCAGTTGGCCCTAGGGGTGTGTTTATGTCAGTAGAGGAGATGCAGTTGGCCCTTGGGGTGTGTTTATGTCAGTAGAGGAGATGCAGTTGGCCCTTGGGGTGTGTTTAAGTCAGTGGAGGAGATGCAGTTGGCCCTAGGGGTGTGTTTATGTCAGTAGAGGAGATGCAGTTGGCCCTAGGGGTGTGTTTATGTCAGTAGAGGAGATGCAGTTGGCCCTAGGGGTGTGTTTATGTCAGTGGAGGAGATGCAGTTGGCCCTTGGGGTGTGTTTATGTCAGTGGAGGAGATGCAGTTGGCCCTAGGGGTGTGTTTATGTCAGTAGAGGAGATGCAGTTGGCCCTTGGGGTGTGTTTATGTCAGTGGAGGAGATGCAGTTGGCCCTTGGGGTGTGTTTATGTCAGTGGAGGAGATGCAGTTGGCCCTTGGGGTGTGTTTATGTCAGTGGAGGAGATGCAGTTGGCCCTTGGGGTGTGTTTATGTCAGTGGAGGAGATGCAGTTGGCCCTAGGGGTGTGTTTATGTCAGTGGAGGAGATGCAGTTGGCCCTAGAGGTGTGTTTATGTCAGTGGAGGAGATGCAGTTGGCCCTTGGGGTGTGTTTAAGTCAGTGGAGGAGATGCAGTTGGCCCTTGGGGTTTGTTTATGTCAGTGGAGGAGATGCAGTTGGCCCTAGGGGTGTGTTTTAATATTATGTAATATGGACCCTTTGA
>NW_027638038.1:0-2000 GCF_951216825.1 Electrona antarctica | reverse complement strand
ACCGGCCCGGCCCGTTATCATACCACAGTTTTACTGCCCGAGCCCGGCTCCGTGGACCGGCCCGGCCCGTTATCATACCACAGTTTTACTGCCCGAGCCCGGCTCCGTGGACCGGCCCGGCCCGTTATCATACCACAGTTTTACTGCCCGAGCCCGGCCCGAAGCCGGAGGTTCATGACAATGTCCTGGGTCAGGTCCTACCTGGATGTCCCGGGTCAGGACCTACCTGGATGTCCTGGGTCAGGTCAGGACCTACCTGGATGTCCTGGGTCAGGACCTACCTGGATATCCCGGGTCAGGACCTACCTGGATGTCCTGGGTCAGGTCAGGACCTACCTGGATGTCCTGGGTCAGGTCAGGACCTACCTGGATGTCCTGGGTCAGGTCAGGACCTACCTGGATGTCCTGGGTCAGGACCTACCTGGATATCCCGGGTCAGGACCTACCTGGATGTCCTGGGTCAGGTCAGGACCTACCTGGATGTCCTGGGTCAGGACCTACCTGGATGTCCTGGGTCAGGTCAGGACCTACCTGGATGTCCTGGGTCAGGACCTACCTGGATATCCCGGGTCAGGACCTACCTGGATGTCCTGGGTCAGGTCAGGACCTACCTGGATGTCCCGGGTCAGGACCTACCTGGATGTCCTGGGTCAGGACCTACCTGGATATCCCGGGTCAGGACCTACCTGGATGTCCTGGGTCAGGTCAGGTCCTACCTGGATGTCCCGGGTCAGGACCTACCTGGATGTCCTGGGTCAGGTCAGGACCTACCTGGATGTCCTGGGTCAGGACCTACCTGGATATCCCGGGTCAGGACCTACCTGGATGTCCTGGGTCAGGTCAGGACCTACCTGGATGTCCTGGGTCAGGACCTACCTGGATATCCCGGGTCAGGACCTACCTGGATGTCCTGGGTCAGGTCAGGACCTACCTGGATGTCCTGGGTCAGGACCTACCTGGATGTCCTGGGTCAGGTCAGGACCTACCTGGATGTCCTGGGTCAGGACCTACCTGGATGTCCTGGGTCAGGACCTACCTGGATGTCCTGGGTCAGGTCAGGACCTACCTGGATGTCCTGGGTCAGGTCAGGACCTACCTGGATGTCCTGGGTCAGGTCAGGACCTACCTGGATGTCCTGGGTCAGGTCAGGACCTACCTGGATGTCCCGGGTCAGGTCAGGACCTACCTGGATGTCCTGGGTCAGGACCTACCTGGATGTCCTGGGTCGGGTCAGGACCTACCTGGATGTCCCGGGTCAGGACCTACCTGGATGTCCTGGGGTCAGGACCTACCTGGATGTCCTGGGTCAGGTCAGGACCTACCTGGATGTCCCGGGTCAGGACCTACCTGGATGTCCCGGGTCAGGACCTACCTGGATGTCCCGGGTCAGGACCTACCTGGATGTCCCGGGTCAGGACCTACCTGGATGTCCCGGGTCAGGTCAGGACCTACCTGGATGTCCCGGGTCAGGACCTACCTGGATGTCCCTGGGTCAGGACCTACCTGGATGTCCTGGGTCAGGTCAGGACCTACCTGGATGTCCTGGGTCAGGTCAGGACCTACCTGGATGTCCCGGGTCAGGACCTACCTGGATGTCCTGGGTCAGGTCAGGACCTACCTGGATGTCCTGGTCAGGACCTACCTGGATGTCCCTGGGTCAGGACCTACCTGGATGTCCTGGGTCAGGTCCAGGACCTACCTGGATGTCCCTGTAGGAGAACAGGAGGTTCATAACGATGTCCTGGGGTCAGAACCTCGGTGTTGTCGATGCGCAGCTTGATCCGACACAGCTCCTTGGCTAGCTCCTCCCCCTGGTACTTCTCTCTGGCCTTACGGATGTCGTTCAGCAGTGTGTCCTTAAAGGACGCACTGGGGGGGAGGGGGGGAGAGGGAAGGGGAGGGGAGGAGGGGGGGGGGGGGTGGAGATTGCATTAAAATACAGTTGGTAGAGAGAGAGAGAGACCCACTTGCCAATCAAGATCCGGAAAAATGTGTGTGTT
>NW_027638039.1:30684-68684 GCF_951216825.1 Electrona antarctica | reverse complement strand
TCTCAGCTAAGGGGGTCCCTGCTTCATCTCTCTTAGCTAAGGGGGTCCCTGCTTCATCTCTCTCTCAGCTAAGGGGGTCCCTGCTTCATCTCTCTCAGCTAAGGGGGTCCCTGCTTCATCTCTCTCTCAGCTAAGGGGGTCCCTGCTTCATCTCTCTCTATAAGGGGGTCCCTGCTTCATCTCTCTCAGCTAAGGGGGTCCCTGCTTCATCTCTCTCAGCTAAGGGGGTCCCTGCTTCATCTCTCTCAGAAGGGGTCCCTGCTTCATCTCTCTCAGCTAAGGGGGTCCCTGCTTCATCTCTCTCAGCTAAGGGGGTCCCTGCTTCATCTCTCTCTCAGCTAAGGGGGTCCCTGCTTCATCTTTCTCAGCTAAGGGGGTCCCTGCTTCATCTCTCTCTCAGCTAAGGGGGTCCCTGCTTCATCTCTCTCTATAAGGGGGTCCCTGCTTCATCTCTCAGCTAAGGGGGTCCCTGCTTCATCTCTCTCAGCTAAGGGGGTCCCTGCTTCATCTCTCTCAGCTAAGGGGGTCCCTGCTTCATCTCTCTCTCAGCTAAGGGGGTCCCTGCTTCATCTTTCTCAGCTAAGGGGGTCCCCGCTTCATCTCTCTCTCAGCTAAGGGGGTCCCTGCTTCATCTCTCTCTCAGCTAAGGGGGTCCCTGCTTCATCTCTCTCAGCTAAGGGGGTCCCTGCTTCATCTCTCTCTCAGCTAAGGGGTCCCTGCTTCATCTCTCTCAGCTAAGGGGGTCCCTGCTTCATCTCTCTCAGCTAAGGGGGTCCCTGCTTCATCTCTCTCTCAGCTAAGGGGGTCCCTGCTTCATCTCTCTCAGCTAAGGGGGTCCCTGCTTCATCTCCCTCTCAGCTAAGGGGGTCCCTGCTTCATCTCTCTCTATAAGGGGGTCCCTGCTTCATCTCTCTCAGCTAAGGGGGTCCCTGCTTCATCTCTCTCAGCTAAGGGGGTCCCTGCTTCATCTCTCTCAGCTAAGGGGGTCCCTGCTTCATCTCTCTCAGCTAAGGGGGTCCCTGCTTCATCTCTCTCTCAGCTAAGGGGGTCCCTGCTTCATCTCTCTCAGCTAAGGGGGTCCCTGCTTCATCTTTCTCTATAAGGGGGTCCCTGCTTCATCTCTCTCTCAGCTAAGGGGGTCCCTGCTTCATCTCTCTCTCAGCTAAGGGGGTCCCTGCTTCATCTCTCTCAGCTAAGGGGGTCCCTGCTTCATCTCTCTCAGCTAAGGGGGTCCCTGCTTCATCTCTCTCTCAGCTAAGGGGGTCCCTGCTTCATCTCTCTCTATAAGGGGGTCCCTGCTTCATCTCTCTCTCTATAAGGGGGTCCCTGCTTCATCTCTCAGCTAAGGGGGTCCCTGCTTCATCTCTCTCAGCTAAGGGGGTCCCTGCTTCATCTCTCTCAGCTAAGGGGGTCCCTGCTTCATCTCTCTCTCAGCTAAGGGGGTCCCTGCTTCATCTTTCTCAGCTAAGGGGGTCCCTGCTTCATCTCTCTCTCAGCTAAGGGGGTCCCTGCTTCATCTCTCTCTCAGCTAAGGGGGTCCCTGCTTCATCTCTCTCAGCTAAGGGGGTCCCTGCTTCATCTCTCTCAGCTAAGGGGGTCCCTGCTTCATCTCTCTCTCAGCTAAGGGGGTCCCTGCTTCATCTCTCTCAGCTAAGGGGGTCCCTGCTTCATCTCTCTCTCAGCTAAGGGGGTCCCTGCTTCATCTCTCTCTATAAGGGGGTCCCTGCTTCATCTCTCTCAGCTAAGGGGGTCCCTGCTTCATCTCTCTCAGCTAAGGGGGTCCCTGGTTCATCTCTCTCTCAGCTAAGGGGTCCCTGCTTCATCTCTCTCAGCTAAGGGGGTCCCTGCTTCATCTCTCTCAGCTAAGGGGGTCCCTGCTTCATCTCTCTCTCAGCTAAGGGGGTCCCTGCTTCATCTCTCTCAGCTAAGGGGGTCCCTGGTTCATCTCTCTCTCAGCTAAGGGGTCCCTGCTTCATCTCTCTCAGCTAAGGGGGTCCCTGCTTCATCTCTCTCAGCTAAGGGGGTCCCTGCTTCATCTCTCTCTCAGCTAAGGGGGTCCCTGCTTCATCTCTCTCAGCTAAGGGGGTCCCTGCTTCATCTCTCTCTCAGCTAAGGGGGTCCCTGCTTCATCTCTCTCTATAAGGGGGTCCCTGCTTCATCTCTCTCAGCTAAGGGGGTCCCTGCTTCATCTCTCTCAGCTAAGGGGGTCCCTGCTTCATCTCTCTCAGCTAAGGGGGTCCCTGCTTCATCTCTCTCAGCTAAGGGGGTCCCTGCTTCATCTCTCTCTCAGCTAAGGGGGTCCCTGCTTCATCTCTCTCAGCTAAGGGGGTCCCTGCTTCATCTCTCTCTATAAGGGGGTCCCTGCTTCATCTCTCTCTCAGCTAAGGGGGTCCCTGCTTCATCTCTCTCTCAGCTAAGGGGGTCCCTGCTTCATCTCTCTCAGCTAAGGGGGTCCCTGCTTCATCTCTCTCAGCTAAGGGGGTCCCTGCTTCATCTCTCTCTCAGCTAAGGGGGTCCCTGCTTCATCTCTCTCTATAAGGGGGTCCCTGCTTCATCTCTCTCTATAAGGGGGTCCCTGCTTCATCTCTCAGCTAAGGGGGTCCCTGCTTCATCTCTCTCAGCTAAGGGGGTCCCTGCTTCATCTCTCTCAGCTAAGGGGGTCCCTGCTTCATCTCTCTCTCAGCTAAGGGGGTCCCTGCTTCATCTTTCTCAGCTAAGGGGGTCCCTGCTTCATCTCTCTCTCAGCTAAGGGGGTCCCTGCTTCATCTCTCTCTCAGCTAAGGGGGTCCCTGCTTCATCTGTCTCAGCTAAGGGGGTCCCTGCTTCATCTGTCTCAGCTAAGGGGGTCCCTGCTTCATCTTTCTCAGCTAAGGGGGTCCCTGCTTCATCTCTCTCAGCTAAGGGGGTCCCTGCTTCATCTCTCTCTCAGCTAAGGGGGTCCCTGCTTCATCTCTCAGCTAAGGGGGTCCCTGCTTCATCTCTCTCAGAAGGGGTCCCTGCTTCATCTCTCTCAGCTAAGGGGGTCCCTGCTTCATCTCTCTCTCAGCTAAGGGGGTCCCTGCTTCATCTCTCTATAGGGGGGTCCCTGCTTCATCTGTCTCAGCTAAGGGGGTCCCTAATTCATCTGTCTCAGCTAAGGGGGTCCCTGCTTCATCTTTCTCAGCTAAGGGGGTCCCTGCTTCATCTCTCTCAGCTAAGGGGGTCCCTGCTTCATCTCTCTCTCAGCTAAGGGGGTCCCTGCTTCATCTCTCTATAAGGGGGTCCCTGCTTTATCTCTCTCTCAGCTAAGGGGGTCCCTGCTTCATCTCTCTATAGGGGGGTCCCTGCTTCATCTGTCTCAGCTAAGGGGGTCCCTGCTTCATCTGTCTCAGCTAAGGGGGTCCCTGCTTCATCTTTCTCAGCTAAGGGGGTCCCTGCTTCATCTCTCTCAGCTAAGGGGGTCCCTGCTTCATCTCTCTCTCAGCTAAGGGGGTCCCTGCTTCATCTCTCAGCTAAGGGGGTCCCTGCTTCATCTCTCTCAGAAGGGGTCCCTGCTTCATCTCTCTCAGCTAAGGGGGTCCCTGCTTCATCTCTCTCAGCTAAGGGGGTCCCTGCTTCATCTCTCTCTCAGCTAAGGGGGTCCCTGCTTCATCTTTCTCAGCTAAGGGGGTCCCTGCTTCATCTCTCTCTCAGCTAAGGGGGTCCCTGCTTCATCTCTCTCTATAAGGGGGTCCCTGCTTCATCTCTCAGCTAAGGGGGTCCCTGCTTCATCTCTCTCAGCTAAGGGGGTCCCTGCTTCATCTCTCTCAGCTAAGGGGGTCCCTGCTTCATCTCTCTCTCAGCTAAGGGGGTCCCTGCTTCATCTTTCTCAGCTAAGGGGGTCCCGCTTCATCTCTCTCTCAGCTAAGGGGGTCCCTGCTTCATCTCTCTCTCAGCTAAGGGGGTCCCTGCTTCATCTCTCTCAGCTAAGGGGGTCCCTGCTTCATCTCTCTCAGCTAAGGGGGTCCCTGGTTCATCTCTCTCTCAGCTAAGGGGTCCCTGCTTCATCTCTCTCAGCTAAGGGGGTCCCTGCTTCATCTCTCTCAGCTAAGGGGGTCCCTGCTTCATCTCTCTCTCAGCTAAGGGGGTCCCTGCTTCATCTCTCTCAGCTAAGGGGGTCCCTGCTTCATCTCTCTCTCAGCTAAGGGGGTCCCTGCTTCATCTCTCTCTATAAGGGGGTCCCTGCTTCATCTCTCTCAGCTAAGGGGGTCCCTGCTTCATCTCTCTCAGCTAAGGGGGTCCCTGCTTCATCTCTCTCAGAAGGGGTCCCTGCTTCATCTCTCTCAGCTAAGGGGGTCCCTGCTCCATCTCTCTCAGCTAAGGGGGTCCCTGCTTCATCTCTCTCTCAGCTAAGGGGGTCCCTGCTTCATCTTTCTCAGCTAAGGGGGTCCCTGCTTCATCTCTCTCTCAGCTAAGGGGGTCCCTGCTTCATCTCTCTCTATAAGGGGGTCCCTGCTTCATCTCTCAGCTAAGGGGGTCCCTGCTTCATCTCTCTCAGCTAAGGGGGTCCCTGCTTCATCTCTCTCAGCTAAGGGGGTCCCTGCTTCATCTCTCTCTCAGCTAAGGGGGTCCCTGCTTCATCTTTCTCAGCTAAGGGGGTCCCCGCTTCATCTCTCTCTCAGCTAAGGGGGTCCCTGCTTCATCTCTCTCTCAGCTAAGGGGGTCCCTGCTTCATCTCTCTCAGCTAAGGGGGTCCCTGCTTCATCTCTCTCTCAGCTAAGGGGTCCCTGCTTCATCTCTCTCAGCTAAGGGGGTCCCTGCTTCATCTCTCTCAGCTAAGGGGGTCCCTGCTTCATCTCTCTCTCAGCTAAGGGGGTCCCTGCTTCATCTCTCTCAGCTAAGGGGGTCCCTGCTTCATCTCTCTCTCAGCTAAGGGGGTCCCTGCTTCATCTCTCTCTATAAGGGGGTCCCTGCTTCATCTCTCTCAGCTAAGGGGGTCCCTGCTTCATCTCTCTCAGCTAAGGGGGTCCCTGCTTCATCTCTCTCAGCTAAGGGGGTCCCTGCTTCATCTCTCTCTCAGCTAAGGGGGTCCCTGCTTCATCTCTCTCAGCTAAGGGGGTCCCTGCTTCATCTCTCTCTATAAGGGGGTCCCTGCTTCATCTCTCTCTCAGCTAAGGGGGTCCCTGCTTCATCTCTCTCTCAGCTAAGGGGGTCCCTGCTTCATCTCTCTCAGCTAAGGGGGTCCCTGCTTCATCTCTCTCAGCTAAGGGGGTCCCTGCTTCATCTCTCTCTCAGCTAAGGGGGTCCCTGCTTCATCTCTCTCTATAAGGGGGTCCCTGCTTCATCTCTCTCTATAAGGGGGTCCCTGCTTCATCTCTCAGCTAAGGGGGTCCCTGCTTCATCTCTCTCAGCTAAGGGGGTCCCTGCTTCATCTCTCTCAGCTAAGGGGGTCCCTGCTTCATCTCTCTCTCAGCTAAGGGGGTCCCTGCTTCATCTTTCTCAGCTAAGGGGGTCCCTGCTTCATCTCTCTCTCAGCTAAGGGGGTCCCTGCTTCATCTCTCTCTCAGCTAAGGGGGTCCCTGCTTCATCTCTCTCAGCTAAGGGGGTCCCTGCTTCATCTCTCTCAGCTAAGGGGGTCCCTGCTTCATCTCTCTCTCAGCTAAGGGGTCCCTGCTTCATCTCTCTCAGCTAAGGGGGTCCCTGCTTCATCTCTCTCTCAGCTAAGGGGGTCCCTGCTTCATCTCTCTCTATAAGGGGGTCCCTGCTTCATCTCTCTCAGCTAAGGGGGTCCCTGCTTCATCTCTCTCAGCTAAGGGGGTCCCTGCTTCATCTCTCTCAGCTAAGGGGGTCCCTGCTTCATCTCTCTCAGCTAAGGGGGTCCCTGCTTCATCTCTCTCTCAGCTAAGGGGGTCCCTGCTTCATCTCTCTCAGCTAAGGGGGTCCCTGCTTCATCTCTCTCTATAAGGGGGTCCCTGCTTCATCTCTCTCTCAGCTAAGGGGGTCCCTGCTTCATCTCTCTCTCAGCTAAGGGGGTCCCTGCTTCATCTCTCTCAGCTAAGGGGGTCCCTGCTTCATCTCTCTCAGCTAAGGGGGTCCCTGCTTCATCTCTCTCTCAGCTAAGGGGGTCCTTGCTTCATCTCTCTCTATAAGGGGGTCCCTGCTTCATCTCTCTCTATAAGGGGGTCCCTGCTTCATCTCTCAGCTAAGGGGGTCCCTGCTTCATCTCTCTCAGCTAAGGGGGTCCCTGCTTCATCTCTCTCAGCTAAGGGGGTCCCTGCTTCATCTCTCTCTCAGCTAAGGGGTCCCTGCTTCATCTTTCTCAGCTAAGGGGGTCCCTGCTTCATCTCTCTCTCAGCTAAGGGGGTCCCTGCTTCATCTCTCTCTCAGCTAAGGGGGTCCCTGCTTCATCTGTCTCAGCTAAGGGGGTCCCTGCTTCATCTGTCTCAGCTAAGGGGGTCCCTGCTTCATCTTTCTCAGCTAAGGGGGTCCCTGCTTCATCTCTCTCAGCTAAGGGGGTCCCTGCTTCATCTCTCTCTCAGCTAAGGGGGTCCCTGCTTCATCTCTCAGCTAAGGGGGTCCCTGCTTCATCTCTCTCAGAAGGGGTCCCTGCTTCATCTCTCTCAGCTAAGGGGTCCCTGCTTCATCTCTCTCTCAGCTAAGGGGGTCCCTGCTTCATCTCTCTATAGGGGGGTCCCTGCTTCATCTGTCTCAGCTAAGGGGGTCCCTAATTCATCTGTCTCAGCTAAGGGGGTCCCTGCTTCATCTTCTCAGCTAAGGGGGTCCCTGCTTCATCTCTCTCAGCTAAGGGGGTCCCTGCTTCATCTCTCTCTCAGCTAAGGGGGTCCCTGCTTCATCTCTCTATAAGGGGGTCCCTGCTTTATCTCTCTCTCAGCTAAGGGGGTCCCTGCTTCATCTCTCTATAGGGGGGTCCCTGCTTCATCTGTCTCAGCTAAGGGGGTCCCTGCTTCATCTGTCTCAGCTAAGGGGGTCCCTGCTTCATCTTTCTCAGCTAAGGGGGTCCCTGCTTCATCTCTCTCAGCTAAGGGGGTCCCTGCTTCATCTCTCTCTCAGCTAAGGGGGTCCCTGCTTCATCTCTCAGCTAAGGGGGTCCCTGCTTCATCTCTCTCAGAAGGGGTCCCTGCTTCATCTCTCTCAGCTAAGGGGGTCCCTGCTTCATCTCTCTCAGCTAAGGGGGTCCCTGCTTCATCTCTCTCTCAGCTAAGGGGGTCCCTGCTTCATCTTTCTCAGCTAAGGGGGTCCCTGCTTCATCTCTCTCTCAGCTAAGGGGGTCCCTGCTTCATCTCTCTCTATAAGGGGGTCCCTGCTTCATCTCTCAGCTAAGGGGGTCCCTGCTTCATCTCTCTCAGCTAAGGGGGTCCCTGCTTCATCTCTCTCAGCTAAGGGGGTCCCTGCTTCATCTCTCTCTCAGCTAAGGGGGTCCCTGCTTCATCTTCTCAGCTAAGGGGGTCCCGCTTCATCTCTCTCTCAGCTAAGGGGGTCCCTGCTTCATCTCTCTCTCAGCTAAGGGGGTCCCTGCTTCATCTCTCTCAGCTAAGGGGGTCCCTGCTTCATCTCTCTCAGCTAAGGGGGTCCCTGCTTCATCTCTCTCTCAGCTAAGGGGTCCCTGCTTCATCTCTCTCAGCTAAGGGGGTCCCTGCTTCATCTCTCTCAGCTAAGGGGGTCCCTGCTTCATCTCTCTCTCAGCTAAGGGGGTCCCTGCTTCATCTCTCTCAGCTAAGGGGGTCCCTGCTTCATCTCTCTCTCAGCTAAGGGGGTCCCTGCTTCATCTCTCTCTATAAGGGGGTCCCTGCTTCATCTCTCTCAGCTAAGGGGGTCCCTGCTTCATCTCTCTCAGCTAAGGGGGTCCCTGCTTCATCTCTCTCAGAAGGGGTCCCTGCTTCATCTCTCTCAGCTAAGGGGGTCCCTGCTCCATCTCTCTCAGCTAAGGGGGTCCCTGCTTCATCTCTCTCTCAGCTAAGGGGGTCCCTGCTTCATCTTCTCAGCTAAGGGGGTCCCTGCTTCATCTCTCTCAGCTAAGGGGGTCCCTGCTTCATCTCTCTCTATAAGGGGGTCCCTGCTTCATCTCTCAGCTAAGGGGGTCCCTGCTTCATCTCTCTCAGCTAAGGGGGTCCCTGCTTCATCTCTCTCAGCTAAGGGGGTCCCTGCTTCATCTCTCTCAGCTAAGGGGGTCCCTGCTTCATCTTTCTCAGCTAAGGGGGTCCCGCTTCATCTCTCTCTCAGCTAAGGGGGTCCCTGCTTCATCTCTCTCTCAGCTAAGGGGGTCCCTGCTTCATCTCTCTCAGCTAAGGGGGTCCCTGCTTCATCTCTCTCTCAGCTAAGGGGTCCCTGCTTCATCTCTCTCAGCTAAGGGGGTCCCTGCTTCATCTCTCTCAGCTAAGGGGGTCCCTGCTTCATCTCTCTCTCAGCTAAGGGGGTCCCTGCTTCATCTCTCTCAGCTAAGGGGGTCCCTGCTTCATCTCTCTCTCAGCTAAGGGGGTCCCTGCTTCATCTCTCTCTATAAGGGGGTCCCTGCTTCATCTCTCTCAGCTAAGGGGGTCCCTGCTTCATCTCTCTCAGCTAAGGGGGTCCCTGCTTCATCTCTCTCAGCTAAGGGGGTCCCTGCTTCATCTCTCTCTCAGCTAAGGGGGTCCCTGCTTCATCTCTCTCAGCTAAGGGGGTCCCTGCTTCATCTCTCTCAATAAGGGGGTCCCTGCTTCATCTCTCTCTCAGCTAAGGGGGTCCCTGCTTCATCTCTCTCTCAGCTAAGGGGGTCCCTGCTTCATCTCTCTCAGCTAAGGGGGTCCCTGCTTCATCTCTCTCAGCTAAGGGGTCCCTGCTTCATCTCTCTCTCAGCTAAGGGGGTCCCTGCTTCATCTCTCTCTATAAGGGGGTCCCTGCTTCATCTCTCTCTATAAGGGGTCCCTGCTTCATCTCTCAGCTAAGGGGGTCCCTGCTTCATCTCTCTCAGCTAAGGGGGTCCCTGCTTCATCTCTCTCAGCTAAGGGGGTCCCTGCTTCATCTCTCTCTCAGCTAAGGGGGTCCCTGCTTCATCTCTCAGCTAAGGGGTCCCTGCTTCATCTCTCTCTCAGCTAAGGGGGTCCCTGCTTCATCTCTCTCAGCTAAGGGGTCCCTGCTTCATCTCTCTCAGCTAAGGGGGTCCCTGCTTCATCTCTCTCAGCTAAGGGGGTCCCTGCTTCATCTCTCTCTCAGCTAAGGGGGTCCCTGCTTCATCTCTCTCAGCTAAGGGGGTCCCTGCTTCATCTCTCTCTCAGCTAAGGGGGTCCCTGCTTCATCTCTCTCTATAAGGGGGTCCCTGCTTCATCTCTCTCAGCTAAGGGGGTCCCTGCTTCATCTCTCTCAGCTAAGGGGTCCCTGGTTCATCTCTCTCTCAGCTAAGGGGTCCCTGCTTCATCTCTCTCAGCTAAGGGGGTCCCTGCTTCATCTCTCTCAGCTAAGGGGGTCCCTGCTTCATCTCTCTCTCAGCTAAGGGGGTCCCTGCTTCATCTCTCTCAGCTAAGGGGGTCCCTGGTTCATCTCTCTCTCAGCTAAGGGGTCCCTGCTTCATCTCTCTCAGCTAAGGGGGGTCCCTGCTTCATCTCTCTCAGCTAAGGGGGTCCCTGATTCATCTCTCTCTCAGCTAAGGGGGTCCCTGCTTCATCTCTCTCAGCTAAGGGGGTCCCTGCTTCATCTCTCTCTCAGCTAAGGGGGTCCCTGCTTCATCTCTCTCTATAAGGGGGTCCCTGCTTCATCTCTCTCAGCTAAGGGGGTCCCTGCTTCATCTCTCTCAGCTAAGGGGGTCCCTGCTTCATCTCTCTCAGCTAAGGGGGTCCCTGCTTCATCTCTCTCAGCTAAGGGGGTCCCTGCTTCATCTCTCTCTCAGCTAAGGGGTCCCTGCTTCATCTCTCTCAGCTAAGGGGGTCCCTGCTTCATCTCTCTCTATAAGGGGGTCCCTGCTTCATCTCTCTCTCAGCTAAGGGGGTCCCTGCTTCATCTCTCTCTCAGCTAAGGGGGTCCCTGCTTCATCTCTCTCAGCTAACGGGGGTCCCTGCTTCATCTCTCTCAGCTAAGGGGGTCCCTGCTTCATCTCTCTCTCAGCTAAGGGGGTCCCTGCTTCATCTCTCTCTATAAGGGGGTCCCTGCTTCATCTCTCTCTATAAGGGGGTCCCTGCTTCATCTCTCAGCTAAGGGGGTCCCTGCTTCATCTCTCTCAGCTAAGGGGGTCCCTGCTTCATCTCTCTCAGCTAAGGGGGTCCCTGCTTCATCTCTCTCTCAGCTAAGGGGGTCCCTGCTTCATCTTCTCAGCTAAGGGGGTCCCTGCTTCATCTCTCTCTCAGCTAAGGGGGTCCCTGCTTCATCTCTCTCTCTCAGCTAAGGGGGTCCCTGCTTCATCTCTCTCAGCTAAGGGGGTCCCTGCTTCATCTCTCTCAGCTAAGGGGGTCCCTGCTTCATCTCTCTCAGCTAAGGGGGTCCCTGCTTCATCTCTCTCTCAGCTAAGGGGGTCCCTGCTTCATCTCTCTCTATAAGGGGGTCCCTGCTTCATCTCTCTCAGCTAAGGGGGTCCCTGCTTCATCTCTCTCAGCTAAGGGGGTCCCTGGTTCATCTCTCTCTCAGCTAAGGGGTCCCTGCTTCATCTCTCTCAGCTAAGGGGGTCCCTGCTTCATCTCTCTCAGCTAAGGGGGTCCCTGCTTCATCTCTCTCTCAGCTAAGGGGGTCCCTGCTTCATCTCTCTCAGCTAAGGGGGTCCCTGCTTCATCTCTCTCTCAGCTAAGGGGTCCCTGCTTCATCTCTCTCTATAAGGGGGTCCCTGCTTCATCTCTCTCAGCTAAGGGGGTCCCTGCTTCATCTCTCTCAGCTAAGGGGGTCCCTGCTTCATCTCTCTCAGCTAAGGGGGTCCCTGCTTCATCTCTCTCTCAGCTAAGGGGGTCCCTGCTTCATCTCTCTATAAGGGGGTCCCTGCTTCATCTCTCTCTCAGCTAAGGGGGTCCCTGCTTCATCTCTCTATAGGGGGTCCCTGCTTCATCTGTCTCAGCTAAGGGGGTCCCTGCTTCATCTGTCTCAGCTAAGGGGGTCCCTGCTTCATCTTTCTCAGCTAAGGGGGTCCCTGCTTCATCTCTCTCAGCTAAGGGGGTCCCTGCTTCATCTCTCTCTCAGCTAAGGGGGTCCCTGCTTCATCTCTCAGCTAAGGGGTCCCTGCTTCATCTCTCTCAGAAGGGGTCCCTGCTTCATCTCTCTCAGCTAAGGGGGTCCCTGCTTCATCTCTCTCAGCTAAGGGGGTCCCTGCTTCATCTCTCTCTCAGCTAAGGGGGTCCCTGCTTCATCTCTCTCTCAGCTAAGGGGGTCCCTGCTTCATCTCTCTCTAGTAAGGGGGTCCTGCTTCATCTCTCAGCTAAGGGGTCCCTGCTTCATCTCTCTCAGCTAAGGGGGTCCCTGCTTCATCTCTCTCAGCTAAGGGGGTCCCTGCTTCATCTCTCTCTCAGCTAAGGGGGTCCCTGCTTCATCTTCTCAGCTAAGGGGGTCCCGCTTCATCTCTCTCTCAGCTAAGGGGGTCCCTGCTTCATCTCTCTCTCAGCTAAGGGGGTCCCTGCTTCATCTCTCTCAGCTAAGGGGGTCCCTGCTTCATCTCTCTCAGCTAAGGGGGTCCCTGGTTCGTCTCTCTCTCAGCTAAGGGGTCCCTGCTTCATCTCTCTCAGCTAAGGGGGTCCCTGCTTCATCTCTCTCAGCTAAGGGGGTCCCTGCTTCATCTCTCTCTCAGCTAAGGGGGTCCCTGCTTCATCTCTCTCTATAAGGGGGTCCTGCTTCATCTCTCTCAGCTAAGGGGGTCCCTGCTTCATCTCTCTCAGCTAAGGGGGTCCCTGCTTCATCTCTCTCAGCTAAGGGGGTCCCTGCTTCATCTCTCTCAGCTAAGGGGGTCCCTGCTTCATCTCTCTCTCAGCTAAGGGGGTCCCTGCTTCATCTCTCTCAGCTAAGGGGGTCCCTGCTTCATCTCTCTCTCAGCTAAGGGGGTCCCTGCTTCATCTCTCTCAGCTAAGGGGGTCCCTGCTTCATCTCTCTCTAGTAAGGGGGTCCCTGCTTCATCTCTCTCTCAGCTAAGGGGGTCCCTGCTTCATCTCTCTCTCAGCTAAGGGGGTCCCTGCTTCATCTCTCTCAGCTAAGGGGGTCCCTGCTTCATCTCTCTCAGCTAAGGGGGTCCGTGCTTCATCTCTCTCTCAGCTAAGGGGGTCCCTGCTTCATCTCTCTCTATAAGGGGGTCCCTGCTTCATCTCTCTCTATAAGGGGGTCCCTGCTTCATCTCTCAGCTAAGGGGGTCCCTGCTTCATCTCTCTCAGCTAAGGGGGTCCCTGCTTCATCTCTCTCAGCTAAGGGGGTCCCTGCTTCATCTCTCTCTCAGCTAAGGGGGTCCCTGCTTCATCTTTCTCAGCTAAGGGGGTCCCTGCTTCATCTCTCTCTCACTGCTTCATCTCTCTCTCAGCTAAGGGGGTCCCTGCTTCATCTCTCTCAGCTAAGGGGGTCCCTGCTTCATCTCTCTCTCAGCTAAGGGGGTCCCTGCTTCATCTCTCTCAGCTAAGGGGGTCCCTGCTTCATCTCTCTCTATAAGGGGGTCCCTGCTTCATCTCTCTCTCAGCTAAGGGGGTCCCTGCTTCATCTCTCTCTCAGCTAAGGGGGTCCCTGCTTCATCTCTCTCAGCTAAGGGGGTCCCTGCTTCATCTCTCTCAGCTAAGGGGGTCCCTGCTTCATCTCTCTCTCAGCTAAGGGGGTCCCTGCTTCATCTCTCTCTATAAGGGGGTCCCTGCTTCATCTCTCTCTATAAGGGGGTCCCTGCTTCATCTCTCAGCTAAGGGGGTCCCTGCTTCATCTCTCTCAGCTAAGGGGGTCCCTGCTTCATCTCTCTCAGCTAAGGGGGTCCCTGCTTCATCTCTCTCTCAGCTAAGGGGGTCCCTGCTTCATCTTTCTCAGCTAAGGGGGTCCCTGCTTCATCTCTCTCTCAGCTAAGGGGGTCCCTGCTTCATCTCTCTCTCAGCTAAGGGGGTCCCTGCTTCATCTCTCTCAGCTAAGGGGGTCCCTGCTTCATCTCTCTCAGCTAAGGGTGTCCCTGCTTCATCTCTCTCTCAGCTAAGGGGGTCCCTGCTTCATCTCTCTCAGCTAAGGGGGTCCCTGCTTCATCTCTCTCTCAGCTAAGGGGGTCCCTGCTTCATCTCTCTCTATAAGGGGGTCCCTGCTTCATCTCTCTCAGCTAAGGGGGTCCCTGCTTCATCTCTCTCAGCTAAGCGGGTCCCTGCTTCATCTCTCTCAGCTAAGGGGGTCCCTGCTTCATCTCTCTCTCAGCTAAGGGGGTCCCTGCTTCATCTCTCTCAGCTAAGGGGGTCCCTGCTTCATCTCTCTCTCAGCTAAGGGGGTCCCTGCTTCATCTCTCTCTATAAGGGGGTCCCTGCTTCATCTCTCTCAGCTAAGGGGGTCCCTGCTTCATCTCTCTCAGCTAAGGGGGTCCCTGCTTCATCTCTCTCAGCTAAGGGGGTCCCTGCTTCATCTCTCTCAGCTAAGGGGGTCCCTGCTTCATCTCTCTCTCAGCTAAGGGGGTCCCTGCTTCATCTCTCTCAGCTAAGGGGGTCCCTGCTTCATCTCTCTCTCAGCTAAGGGGGTCCCTGCTTCATCTCTCTCTATAAGGGGGTCCCTGCTTCATCTCTCAGCTAAGGGGGTCCCTGCTTCATCTCTCTCAGCTAAGGGGGTCCCTGCTTCATCTCTCTCAGCTAAGGGGGTCCCTGCTTCATCTCTCTCTCAGCTAAGGGTGTCCCTGCTTCATCTTTCTCAGCTAAGGGGGTCCCTGCTTCATCTCTCTCTCAGCTAAGGGGGGGTCCCTGCTTCATCTCTCTCTCAGCTAAGGGGGTCCCTGCTTCATCTCTCTCAGCTAAGGGGGCCCCTGCTTCATCTCTCTCAGCTAAGGGGGTCCCTGCTTCATATCTCTCTCAGCTAAGGGGGTCCCTGCTTCATCTCTCTCAGCTAAGGGGGTCCCTGCTTCATCTCTCTCAGCTAAGGGGGTCCCTGCTTCATCTCTCTCTCAGCTAAGGGGGGGTCCCTGCTTCATCTCTCTCTCAGCTAAGGGGGTCCCTGCTTCATCTCTCTCTATAAGGGGGTCCCTGCTTCATCTCTCAGCTAAGGGGGTCCCTGCTTCATCTTTCTCAGCTAAGGGGGTCCCTGCTTCATCTCTCTCTCTCAGCTAAGGGGGGGTCCCTGCTTCATCTCTCTCTCAGCTAAGGGGGTCCCTGCTTCATCTCTCTCAGCTAAGGGGGTCCCTGCTTCATCTCTCTCAGCTAAGGGGGTCCCTGCTTCATCTCTCTCTCAGCTAAGGGGGTCCCTGCTTCATCTCTCTCAGCTAAGGGGGTCCCTGCTTCATCTCTCTCAGCTAAGGGGGTCCCTGCTTCATCTCTCTCTCAGCTAAGGGGGGGGTCCCTGCTTCATCTCTCTCTCAGCTAAGGGGGTCCCTGCTTCATCTCTCTCTATAAGGGGGTCCCTGCTTCATCTCTCAGCTAAGGGGGTCCCTGCTTCATCTCTCTCAGCTAAGGGGGTCCCTGCTTCATCTCTCTCAGCTAAGGGGGTCCCTGCTTCATCTCTCTCTCAGCTAAGGGGGTCCCTGCTTCATCTTTCTCAGCTAAGGGGGTCCCTGCTTCATCTCTCTCTCAGCTAAGGGGGGTCCCTGCTTCATCTCTCTCTCAGCTAAGGGGGTCCCTGCTTCATCTCTCTCAGCTAAGGGGGTCCCTGCTTCATCTCTCTCAGCTAAGGGGGTCCCTGCTTCATCTCTCTCTCAGCTAAGGGGGTCCCTGCTTCATCTCTCTCAGCTAAGGGGGTCCCTGCTTCATCTCTCTCAGCTAAGGGGGTCCCTGCTTCATCTCTCTCTCAGCTAAGGGGGGGTCCCTGCTTCATCTCTCTCTCAGCTAAGGGGGTCCCTGCTTCATCTCTCTCAGCTAAGGGGGTCCCTGCTTCATCTCTCTCAGCTAAGGGGGTCCCTGCTTCATCTCTCTCTCAGCTAAGGGGGTCCCTGCTTCATCTCTCTCAGCTAAGGGGGTCCCTGCTTCATCTCTCTCAGCTAAGGGGGTCCCTGCTTCATCTCTCTCAGCTAAGGGGGTCCCTGCTTCATCTCTCTCTCAGCTAAGGGGGTCCCTGCTTCATCTCTCTCAGCTAAGGGGGTCCCTGCTTCATCTCTCTCTCAGCTAAGGGGGTCCCTGCTTCATCTCTCTCTATAAGGGGGTCCCTGCTTCGTCTCTCTCAGCTAAGGGGGTCCCTGCTTCATCTCTCTCAGCTAAGGGGGTCCCTGCTTCATCTCTCTCTCAGCTAAGGGGGTCCCTGCTTCATCTCTCTCAGCTAAGGGGGTCCCTGCTTCATCTCTCTCAGCTAAGGGGGTCCCTGCTTCATCTCTCTCTCAGCTAAGGGGGGGTCCCTGCTTCATCTCTCTCTCAGCTAAGGGGGTCCCTGCTTCATCTCTCTCAGCTAAGGGGGTCCCTGCTTCATCTCTCTCAGCTAATGGGGTCCCTGCTTCATCTCTCTCTCAGCTAAGGGGGTCCCTGCTTCATCTCTCTCAGCTAAGGGGGTCCCTGCTTCATCTCTCTCAGCTAAGGGGGTCCCTGCTTCATCTCTCTCAGCTAAGGGGGTCCCTGCTTCATCTCTCTCTCAGCTAAGGGGGTCCCTGCTTCATCTCTCTCAGCTAAGGGGGTCCCTGCTTCATCTCTCTCTCAGCTAAGGGGGTCCCTGCTTCATCTCTCTCTATAAGGGGGTCCCTGCTTCATCTCTCTCAGCTAAGGGGGTCCCTGCTTCATCTCTCTCAGCTAAGGGGGTCCCTGCTTCATCTCTCTCAGCTAAGGGGGTCCCTGCTTCATCTCTCTCTCAGCTAAGGGGGTCCCTGCTTCATCTCTCTCTCAGCTAAGGGGGTCCCTGCTTCATCTCTCTCTATAAGGGGGTCCCTGCTTCATCTATCTCAGCTAAGGGGGTCCCTGCTTCATCTGTCTCAGCTAAGGGGGTCCCTGCTTCATCTCTCTCAGCTAAGGGGGTCCCTGCTTCATCTCTCTCTCAGCTAAGGGGGTCCCTGCTTCATCTCTCTCTCAGCTAAGGGGGTCCCTGCTTCATCTCTCTCAGCTAAGGGGGTCCCTGCTTCATCTCTCTCTCAGCTAAGGGGGGGTCCCTGCTTCATCTCTCTCTCAGCTAAGGGGGTCCCTGCTTCATCTCTCTCAGCTAAGGGGGTCCCTGCTTCATCTCTCTCTCAGCTAAGGGGGTCCCTGCTTCATCCCTCTCAGCTAAGGGGGTCCCTGCTTCATCTCTCTCAGCTAAGGGGGTCCCTGCTTCATCTCTCTCAGCTAAGGGGGTCCCTGCTTCATCTCTCTCTCAGCTAAGGGGGTCCCTGCTTCATCTCTCTCAGCTAAGGGGGTCCCTGCTTCATCTCTCTCTCAGCTAAGGGGGTCCCTGCTTCATCTCTCTCTATAAGGGGGTCCCTGCTTCATCTCTCTCAGCTAAGGGGGTCCCTGCTTCATCTCTCTCAGCTAAGGGGGTCCCTGCTTCATCTCTCTCAGCTAAGGGGGTCCCTGCTTCATCTCTCTCTCAGCTAAGGGGGTCCCTGCTTCATCTCTCTCTCAGCTAAGGGGGTCCCTGCTTCATCTCTCTCTATAAGGGGGTCCCTGCTTCATCTATCTCAGCTAAGGGGGTCCCTGCTTCATCTGTCTCAGCTAAGGGGGTCCCTGCTTCATCTCTCTCAGCTAAGGGGGTCCCTGCTTCATCTCTCTCTCAGCTAAGGGGGTCCCTGCTTCATCTCTCTCTCAGCTAAGGGGGTCCCTGCTTCATCTCTCTCAGCTAAGGGGGTCCCTGCTTCATCTCTCTCTCAGCTAAGGGGGTCCCTGCTTCATCTCTCTCAGCTAAGGGGGTCCCTGCTTCATCTCTCTCAGCTAAGGGGGTCCCTGCTTCATCTCTCTCAGCTAAGGGGGTCCCTGCTTCATCTCTCTCTCAGATTTGAGATTCAGATTTGTACGGGGGCCAGTTTTGAATTGCAGCCGTCCGTAGGTGCTCTTTGAGAGCGGTTTTGAAGGAGTCAAGGGATTTGCATGTCTTAATGACTGTTGGTAGGGCGTTCCACATTTTTGTGGCATAGGAGCGAAACCATTAAAAGTCCATAGACTTGGCTCCACATGCCAGAATAGTCCCTCAAAGAATAAAAGAACAAAGTCCCTATCAAACTATACAGATTTGGTAGCCGGGGTTCCTGCATGATTCGCTTGATTGATTGATTGATTGATTGATTGATTGATTGATTGATTGACGACTGTGGCGACTGGCGACTGTGGCTCAGGAGGTAGAGCAGGTCGTCCAATGATCCATGGGTCGGCGGTTCGAATCCCGGCTCCTCCTGTCTACATGTCGAAGTGTCCTTGGGCAAGACACTGAACCCCAAATTGCTCCCGATGTGCTGGTTGGTACCTTGCATGGCTTCCGTCGCAATCGGTGTATGAATTTGTGAATGTAATGCACAATCTATGTAAAGCGCCTTGGATAAAGGCGCTATATAAATGCACCATTTAAATTAAATGGTGCATTTATATAAATATAAATGCACCATTTAATTGACAGTATGCAGAATGGCTACATTTAAAATGAAAGCACAACTCAATACAGAGCAGTGTTGTTTTCGTCGACTAAAACTAAGACGGAAACTAAGGTATGACGACTAAAACCATAAGACTAAATATACTGGACAATGTCGTCTATAATTAAAACTAGACAAAAATGTTATGAAGGGACTAGTGGACAAGAGATCCAGTATAAGTCATTCATGGTCTGCAGATCATGTCTCCCTGTCAGCCACTCCCACTCTCCATTCCTACCCTCAGTCATTGTCACACACCTGTTCCCACTCCATCCCCAGCCACGCCCACATTACAAACCTGTGAACACTTCCACAATCAACCTGCTCACTATAAGACTGGACTCAAACCACACTCACACTGCCAGAACATTCTTTGTGTTTCCCCTGATGTTTCCTTGCAGTTCTGTCTTCGTGGTGTGCCTCTGTGAGGTTTTGGTATTTTGGACATTACGCTTCGTGTAAGGTTGGCTTTTTGGACTTTTGAACTGTTGTGCATCCCTGCTTTGTGTTTAAACAGTTTAGCTTCTGCTTCACTGAGTTTCTGCTTGCAACCTTTGTACTTGTTGTTGTAATCTTTACCTTTGTACTTGTTGTTGTAATCTTTACCTTTGTACTTGTTGTTGTAATCTTTACCTTTGTACTTGTTGTTGTAATCTTTACCTTTGTACTTGTTGTTGTAATCTTTACCTTTGTACTTGTTGTTGTAATCTTTACCTTTGTACTTGTTGTTGTAATCTTTACCTTTGTACTTGTTGTTGTAATCTTTACCTTTGTACTTGTTGTTGTAATCTTTACCTTTGTACTTGTTGTTGTAATCTTTACCTTTGTACTTGTTGTTGTAATCTTTACCTTTGTACTTGTTGTTGTAATCTTTACCTTTGTACTTGTTGTTGTAAGCTTTACCTTTGTACTTGTTGTTGTAATCTTTACCTTTGTACTTGTTGTTGTAATCTTTACCTTTGTACTTGTTGTTGTAATCTTTACCTTTGTACTTGTTGTTGTAAGCTTTACCTTTGTACTTGTTGTTGTAATCTTTACCTTTGTACTTGTTGTTGTAAGCTTTACCTTTGTACTTGTTGTTGTAAGCTTTACCTTTGTACTTGTTGTTGTAAGCTTTACCTTTTGTTTGATTAATAAATAAGTTAATTTGAACTTTCCTGCATTTGGGTTCTATCTTACTACGAACCGTGACAATACGTGGTTGCATGCTGACAATAGCAGATCTGCACACAACGCATCGCGACTGTGACTGAAATATCAGTCATTACGACGGCATCCGCCCACCAAGGTACATTTTAGTCGACTAGATTAAATTAAAATGAAATTAAAAGCCTGATGAAAGTATCAAAACTCCACTAAAACATTTCAATGGGGGGGGGGGGGGGGTCAAGAGAGAGGGGGGGGGGCATGCTTGGTGGGTGCCCCCCCTCCCTTCATGAGAGAGAGAGAGAGACGCACACCGTGACACACACACAGCAGAGAGAGAGAGAGACAGGAGAAGTCCAGACGTCTTCTCCAACACATGCTGAGTCTTCTGTTTTTTTAAAGGTAAGGTTACGTTGTACTTACACACGTTACCTTACACACGTTGTGTGTAAGGTAACGGCAGGTTACAACACTTCTTTTGTTTTTCTTCTTTGTAATTATTTGTTTGGTCCAAAATATTGTTTGTGTTGACATGAGTTGTCACGACTCGAGTTGGCTTCGTCCGCGGCGTAACCGTCTTTAAATAAATACTTGAAATGTCTATGGGAAAAATGCATTGAGATTAATTTCCTGGGCCATGGTAGGGGGCGGGACTGCGACGCTCTATAGGAGACCTTTATACTGACTGGTACTGTAGCCAATAGGAGACCTTTATACTATATCGGTCACAATGTATGTGGGACAGACAGGGTCTCAATGTGAACACTGATGCCTGTCAGTCACAATGTGGGACAGACAGGGTCTCAATGTGAACACTGATGCCTGTCAGTCACAATGTGGGACAGACAGGGTCTCAACTTGAACACTAGGCTCCGGGCACAAACACAAACAGAGCTACGAGATAGAAAACCCATTGGACTAAACCAAATTATAAAACAGCAAAAAACCTGACACATTGGAAAGAAGCAACACAAAAGCAGAGTAAACTAGAACGTTTAGGACGTGTGGAGCGTTGTCCCAGAGTTTAGGACGTGTGGAGCGTTGTCCCAGAGTTTAGGACGTGTGGAGCGTTGTCCCAGAGTTTAGGACGTGTGGAGCGTTGTCCCAGAGTTTAGGACGTGTGGACCGTTGTCCCAGAGTTTGGGACGTGTGGAGCGTTGTCCCAGAGTCTGGGACGGTGTGGAGCGTTTTTAGTGAGGGTACTTCCAGCTTCCATGCGTTGGCTGATCTGAGCGCGCGGGAGGGTATAGATAGATCAATAGATCATGTGATCTGTTGTGGCCAGATGTCATTTATTATAGGGTCTAGTAGTTCACTGCAACTTTGATGATGGAGAGGGCCACTATATTTACACACTCACTCCAGAGGGCCACTATATTTCCACACTCACTCCAGAGGGCCACTATATTTACACACTCACTCCAGAGGGCCACTATATTTCCACACTCACTCCAGAGGGCCACTATATTTACACACTCACTCCAGAGGGCCACTATATTTACACACTCACTCCAGAGGGCCACTATATTTACACACTCACTCCAGAGGGCCACTATATTTACACACTCACTCCAGAGGGCCACTATATTTACACACTCACTCCAGAGGGCCACTATATTTACACACTCACTCCAGAGGGCCACTATATTTACACACTCACTCCAGAGGGCCACTATATTTACACACTCACTCGAGAGGGCCACTATATTTACACACTCACTCCAGAGGGCCACTATATTTACACACTCACTCGAGAGGGCCACTTTATTTCCACACTCACTCCAGAGGGCCACTATATTTACACACTCACTCCAGAGGGCCACTATATTTCCACACTCACTCCAGAGGGCCACTATATTTACACACTCACTCCAGAGGGCCACTATAGTTCCACACTCACTCCAGAGGGCCACAATATTTACACACTCACTCCAGAGGGCCACTACATTTCCACACTCACTCCAGAGGGCCACTATAGTTCCACACTCACTCCAGAGGACCACTATAGTTCCACACTCACTCCAGAGGGCCACTACATTTCCACACTCACTCCAGAGGGCCACTATAGTTCCACACTCACTCCAGAGGGCCACTGTAGTTCCACCTATAGTTCCACACTCACTCCAGAGGGCCACTATAGTTCCACCTATAGTTCCACACTCACTCCAGAGGGACACTATAGTTCCACACTCACTCCAGAGGGCCACTATAGTTCCACACTCACTCCAGAGGGCCACTATAGTTCCACCTATAGTTCCACACTCACTCCAGAGGGCCACTATAGTTCCACACTCACTCCAGAGGGCCACTATAGTTCCACACTCACTCCAGAGGGCCACTATAGTTCCACACTCACTCCAGAGGGACACTATAGTTCCACACTCACTCCAGAGGGCCACTATAGTTCCACACTCACTCCAGAGGGCCACTATAGTTCCACACTCACTCCAGAGGGCCACTACATTTCCACACTCACTCCAGAGGGCCACTATAGTTCCACACTCACTCCAGAGGGCCACTATAGTTCCACACTCACTCCAGAGGGCCACTACATTTCCACACTCACTCCAGAGGGCCACTATAGTTCCACAGTCACTCCAGAGGGCCACTATAGTTCCACCTATAGTTCCACACTCACTCCAGAGGGCCACTATAGTTCCACACTCACTCCAGAGGGCCGCTATAGTTCCACACTCACTCCAGAGGGACACTATAGTTCCACACTCACTCCAGAGGGCCACTATAGTTCCACACTCACTCCAGAGGGCCACTATAGTTCCACACTCACTCCAGAGGGCCACTATAGTTCCACACTCACTCCAGAGGGCCACTATAGTTCCACACTCACTCCAGAGGGCCACTATAGTTCCACCTATAGTTCCACACTCACTCCAGAGGGACACTATAGTTCCACACTCACTCCAGAGGGCCACTTTAGTTCCACCTATAGTTCCACACTCACTCCAGAGGGACAC
Organism: Electrona antarctica; assembly: GCF_951216825.1. Classification (NCBI taxonomy): domain Eukaryota; kingdom Metazoa; phylum Chordata; class Actinopteri; order Myctophiformes; family Myctophidae; genus Electrona; species Electrona antarctica. Next base: position 46,988 of record NW_027638039.1, on the reverse strand, counting down.
TATAGTTCCACACTCACTCCAGAGGGCCGCTATAGTTCCACACTCACTCCAGAGGGCCACTACAGTTCCACACTCACTCCAGAGGGACACTATAGTTCCACACTCACTCCAGAGGGCCACTATAGTTCCACCTATAGTTCCACACTCACTCCAGAGGGCCACTATAGTTCCACACTCACTCCAGAGGGACACTATAGTTCCACACTCACTCCAGAGGGACACTATAGTTCCACCTATAGTTCCACACTCACTCCAGAGGGACACTATAGTTCCACACTCACTCCAGAGGGCCGCTATAGTTCCACACTCACTCCAGAGGGCCACTACAGTTCCACACTCACTCCAGAGGGACACTATAGTTCCACACTCACTCCAGAGGGCCACTATAGTTCCACCTATAGTTCCACACTCACTCCAGAGGGCCACTATAGTTCCACACTCACTCCAGAGGGACACTATAGTTCCACACTCACTCCAGAGGGCCACTATAGTTCCACACTCACTCCAGAGGGCCACTATAGTTCCACACTCACTCCAGAGGGCCTCTATAGTTCCACACTCACTCCAGAGGGCCACTACATTTCCACACTCACTCCAGAGGGCCACTACAGTTCCACACTCACTCCAGAGGGCCACTACATTTCCACACTCACTCCAGAGGGCCACTACATTTCCAGACTCACTCCAGAGGGAGGGACAACATTGCCTATTCAACTGTCGTAGCAAAAATAGCCGATCTACAAGCTCAAAATGCGACGCGTTTTGAGCTTGTAGATCGGCTATTTTTGCTATTTGAATTTAAATCCTGAATACATTTTTGCTATTTTTGAATTGGAATCCTGAAAAGTAATTTTTTTTTAATTTAATTTCAAATGCCTTTAATTATGATTATGTTAACTTTATGCACTAAATACAAATACAGTGTAAAAAAAATACATTTTAATATTACTCATTAATCTACTAATCTATTTATCAGTATTCTGGAATTAACATAGAGGGCTGCATAAAGGGATAGTTCAGATTTCTTTTTAAATTAAGCTGTATGAAATACTTGCCATTAATATAGTGGTTGCAACAATATTAATTGATTGCCCGAGTCCCGTGGTGGGAGTTCTGCTCTGGTTTTGGTGAAATATTAAGTAGTTCCGGTCATTTTGTGGAGGGCACAGGGGGCCACGCATTAAAAGTAAATTAATCCACAAAACTAACGTCATTTGTGTTGTTAGTTTTGTGAATTAATTTACTTTTAATTTTAAATTTATGCAACTGTTATATGCAACTGATAAATGTATTAATTTCGTCAACAAATAAAAACTAGACTAAAATGTTAGGAAGGGACTAGTGGACAAGAGATCCAAGAGAGGTCATTTTACACTTGGTTGCATGCTGAAAATAGCAGATCTACAAGCTTGTAGATCTGCTATTTTGAGCATGTGAAAAAATCAGCCATTACGACGGCATAAAGGCCCACCGAAACATATTTTAGTCGACAACATTCCAGGTGACTAAAATGTGACTAAAACTAAATGAAAATTATTCAAGAGACTACGACTAAAATTAAATCGAAATTTGCTGCCAAAAACAAACTGCAGAACCGAGTCGATAGGCCAGTTCCTTCACACAAAGTTCACCAAACTGTGTTACTACAGAGAAAACATGGACAAATTATACTTTGTTACTACAGAGAAAACATGGACAAATTATACTGTGTTACTACAGAGAAAACATGGACAAATTATACTTTGTTACTACAGAGAAAACATGGACAAATTATACTTTGTTACTACAGAGAAAACATGGACAAATTATACTGTGTTACTACAGAGAAAACATGGACAAATTATACTGTGTTACTACAGAGAAAACATGGACAAATTATACTGTGTTACTACAGAGAAAACATGGACAAATTATACTGTGTTACTACAGAGAAAACATGGACAAATTATACTTTGTTACTACAGAGAAAACATGGACAAATTATACTTTGTTACTACAGAGAAAACATGGACAAATTATACTTTGTTACTACTGGAAAACATGGACAAATTATACTTTGTTACTGGAAAACATGGACAAATTATACTTTGTTACTACAGAGAAAACATGGACAAATTATACTTTGTTACTACTGGAAAACATGGACAAATTATACTTTGTTACTGGAAAACATGGACAAATTATACTTTGTTACTACAGAGAAAACATGGACAAATTATACTGTGTTACTACAGAGAAAACATGGACAAATTATACTTTGTTACTACAGAGAAAACATGGACAAATTATACTTTGTTACTACAGAGAAAACATGGACAAATTATACTTTGTTACTACTGGAAAACATGGACAAATTATACTGTGTTACTACAGAGAAAACATGGACAAATTATACTGTGTTACTACAGAGAAAACATGAACAAATTATACTGTGTTACTACAGAGAAAACATGGACAAATTATACTTTGTTACTACAGAGAAAACATGGACAAATTATACTGTGTTACTACAGAGAAAACATGGACAAATTATACTGTGTTACTACAGAGAAAACATGGACAAATTATACTTTGTTACTACAGAGAAAACATGGACAAATTATACTTTGTTACTACAGAGAAAACATGGACAAATTATACTGTGTTACTACTTTGTGGTACCTGTCTGGGACCACCTCCAGTGACGTGAACGAGATCCGCTACCATCTTTTCTGTGCCAGGAGAAGGGAGGCTGATTCCAGTCAACTTCCACCATGTAGAGAATGTCTATTTCTCCATGCCCGCCGTGCCAATTACCAGACTCGAATATGGAGACTCACCCATCTGCACCAGATCCCATACAGAGTGGATGGACAACTGTTGATGGTGGAGAGTTATCAATTCAGCGGATGCGCACAGCCCCTGCACCAGTTGTAGACCTTGAGTTTTTGGCCTGTAAGTATGCAAGCTTCCTAACTGCAGTTGTCTCAGCAATAGGTTGAGATGTACAGACCTCTGTAAACTCCAGAACTGTACAAACCAAGCACATGGGGAAGATTCAATGCCTACAGTTGAACAGGACAGTTCTGATGAGGAAGAGGTTGCATAGTTCAATATCATTGACTGCCAATGATGTCTATAGACAATGATGTCTATAGACAATGATGTCTATAGACAATGATGTCTATAGACGTCATTTCAAATCCAACGCACAGGCCGCCATTGACATCTATGGACATCATGTGGCGTTGTCAATGTTTACGATAGGGGGCGCTCTTCCACAACCTGGGAGTTAATCTATGGCTTCAGGATCAGAGGATAACAGGTGAAAACATGATCAAAAGAAGTCCAAGACGGTTTAGTGTAGTATTATAGGACATTTAGGATCTAAAATGACCTTGACATTGACCTTTGACACATGACACTGACCTTTAATTGCTTCAGTCACCTCATAAATCAACTCGGCACCCCAGAAACCCTATACTTTGATGGCAGAATCATGCAAATCGGGCCATTATTTGCTTAGTTATGCTATTCACTATATACAATTTTATATCAGATAAAAGGGCCGAAAAAAGTAATCAGCTGCCATTTTGACATTGCTATCACATAATTTCATAAACTACAGATATGTAGCAATACAAAAAACACATTGTCCCTTTGTCACTTTTTATGGCAACGATATCCGATAATGAGGCATCTGGCCTAAGGACTAAATCTAATGAGGCATCTGGCCTAAGGACTAAATCTAATGAGGCATCTGGCCTAAGGACTACATCTAATGAGGCATCTGGCCTAAGGACTACATCTAATGAGGCATCTGGCCTAAGGACTAAATCTAATGAGGCATCTGGCCTAAGGACTACATCTAATGAGGCATCTGGCCTAAGGACTAAATCTAATGAGGCATCTGGCCTAAGGACTAAATCTAATGAGGCATCTGGCCTAAGGACTAAATCTAATGAGGCATCTGGCCTAAGGACTACATCTAATGAGGCATCTGGCCTAAGGACTAAATCTAATGAGGCATCTGGCCTAAGGACTACATCTAATGAGGCATCTGGCCTAAGGACTAAATCTAATGAGGCATCTGGCCTAAGGACTAAATCTAATGAGGCATCTGGCCTAAGGACTAAATCTAACCATGAGGGCCTTAGCCACTTGGCCCAGATGTGATGACCTTGTGAATTGGGCCTTAGCCACTTGGCCCAGATGTGATGACCTTGTGAATTGGGCCTTAGCCACTTGGCCCAGATGTGATGACCTTGTGAATTGGGCCTTAGCCACTTGGCCCAGATGTGATGACCTTGTGAATTGGGCCTTAGCCACTTGGCCCAGATGTGATGACCTTGTGAATTGGGCCTTAGCCACTTGGCCCAGATGTGATGACCTTGTGAATTGGGCCTTAGCCACTTGGCCCAGATGTGATGACCTTGTGAATTGGGCCTTAGCCACTTGGCCCAGATGTGATGACCTTGTGAAGACGGCTGCGTTTTTAGCCCAACGAGTGTTTTTCGTGCAAAACTAATGATTGGATTCAGAATCATGAAACCCCCTAGTTTGACACATTATGCTACTTAAAGAATCATTAAAATGTGAAATCTTTGCCTTATAGCCTGTATAGGTTTTTAACGGTATAGGGTTAGGGTTTGTAATCCATGTAACTGGAGAACCGTTCGCCCCGCCGACTTCACATTCGACACACGCGTTCCACACCCCCACATGGAGGGCAGTGCCCGGTGTCGTTCCACACCCCCACATGGAGGGCAGTGCCCGGTGTCGTTCCACACCCCCACAGGGAGGGCAGTGCCCGGTGTCGTTCCACACCCCCACAGGGAGGGCAGTGCCCGGTGTCGTTCCACACCCCCACAGGGAGGGCAGTGCCCGGTGTCGTTCCACACCCCCACAGGGAGGGCAGTGCCCGGTGTCGTTCCACACCCCCACAGGGAGGGCAGTGCCCGGTGTCGTTCCACACCCCCACAGGGAGGGCAGTGCCCGGTGTCGTTCCACACCCCCACAGGGAGGGCAGTGCCCGGTGTCGTTCCACACCCCCACAGGGAGGGCAGTGCCCGGTGTCGTTCCACACCCCCACAGGGAGTGCAGTGCCCGGTGTCGTTCCACACCCCCACAGGGAGTGCAGTGCCCGGTAACGAGTCGGTCGGACCCGCGGTTCTCCAGAACCACCACAAAAAGCTCTGGTCAGGCAGGCTCTGCCAGTGGGCCTAATTGATTGCCACGTACACTTTTCAGTTTTGCAGTCTTCACACACACAGATCTCCGTGTGGGACACCGGCTGACAGTTAAAACAGGTGCTATGACAACGTATATCATTAGGTTCCCAAGTTGCATCGTTCCCAAGTAGGCTGGTAGCCGACTGCGACGGGCACGTACAGGTCTAGTTTATATAATAATCAATTTTTAATATGTTATTAAAAAACCCTTGAACGAATACTCTTGCAATCTGTTTTGGGTCAAATCTTAGACTGACTGGGCCTATTCAATTATACTAGGCTATACTGGACTGCACTGCAGCCGTGCGGCCGCTAGAGGGTGCCAGACACCTGCTGTGCTGTAGGTGTGGTTGTCACACAGAGAGGCTGTCATTGAGAACACCTCTAAAACACCGATGACATCATCTGTCTTTCATTAACACGTTGCTGATGAACATTTGGGAGCTTTTTTTTTTTTTTTTTCCTGCGTTAATATCGTCCTGACATCCCGTTAATATCGTCCTGACATCCCGCGGCTTTCTGTATTTCATTTTTTTATCGGTATGTTTTCAAAAGGAGCAGCTTTTTATGGTCAAAGTTAGAAGAACCGGAACCGGATCAGATGAGATGGACTGAACTGAACGGAGAGGATTTCACTTGATCGCCTTTTGTGTGTCATATTAGCATTAGAGGGTGTGTGTGCGTGTGTGCGTGTGTGTGTGCGTGCGTGCGTGCGTGCGTGCGTGCGTGCGTGCGTGCGCGTGTGTGTGTGTGTGTGTGTGTGTGTGTGTGTGTGTGTGTGTGTGTGTGTGTGTGTGTGTGTGTGCGTGTGTGTGTGTGTGTGAACCGTGAATCAGTGGAAACTATAAGTACAAACCCAAACGCAGTATAGTTTTGCAAAGAAGTCACGTCCTCCCCCCCCCCCCCCCCCCCCCCTCGCTCTCTCTCTCTCTCTCTTCTCTCTCTCTCTCTCCTCTCTCTCTCTCTCTCTCTCCCATGAGATAATTGGGGAGGGGGGAGAGAGACGAGAGAGAGAAAAAAAAGCAAAAACCCCTCCGAGCGTCGCTATGCTCAATGTCAGGGACAGGAATGAGGTTTCTCCACCTCCACCACCATCATCCGCTGCTGCCCAGGCCATGAAGAAGAAGCAGGCTCCGGGGCCGGGAGGAGGAGGAGGAGGAGGAGGACCGCGCGTCCAGACAGCAGCAGCAGCAGCAGCAGCGCCGCCGCCCGCCAGGCACCAAGCCTCCGCCTCGTCCTCCTCCGTCTCCGCCGGTACCGTCGCGTCCAACGTGGACGCGGCGGCATTCGGACGGACCTCCAAATGCACGTCAATGTCGTCGATGATCAGACGCAACAGCAGCAGCGTCAAAAAGAGCAGCCTGGAGTCGCTGTGCGGCGCCGGTACCACCGCCACTCCTAACGGCGGGAGCGCTACCGGCACCACCGCTCCTCCTGCTCCTACCGGGGCGTCCAACTCCAACTCCAAGCAGAACCTGAACCACCTGCAGCAGCAGAACCACCACCTCAACCTGAACCAGAGCCGCGGCGGCGGCGGCGGCGGGACGCCGGGCGTCAGGACGCCGGGCGTCAGGACGCCGCCGCCCGCTGTGAACAGCAGCAACAACAACATGGAGGAGACGGAGCTGCTGGGACACGAGGAGCAGCATCCAAGGCTGCGCCGAGGAGGAGGAGGAGGAGGAGGCTCCAGCGTCAGGATGAAGAACTTTCCGCCAGGAGGGGGAGCCACCGCTAGCAGCGTCGCCGCCACCGTGTGTTCCACGTCGAGGCGGAGCTCCGCGTGTTCGTCCCGCTCCTCCCTGGTGCTCCTCCACGCAGCAGAGGAGCCTCCTCCTCCTCCTCCTCCTCCTCAGAGAGCCTCCTGTAGGAGCAGTGAGACCCAGACCACCACCTCCTCCTACTCTCTCATCTGTCCGGAGGACCATGCTGTCACCTGGAGCGGCAACAGCAGCAGCAGAGCAGCGACGGCGGGGACAGGCGGCGGCGCGTCTGGACCTGGATCTGGGTCTGTATCTCGCTCCGGTTCCGGTTCCTGCTCCGGGTCTCGCTCCGGCTCCCGCTCCGGGTCATTCGTGGGCCGCGGCGGCGGGTCGGTGCACGCCGTGGAGGTGGTTCTGAACAACGCCGCGGGGATCAGCGGCAGCGGCGATGGAGGAGGAGGAGGAGGAGGCTGTAGCAGCGTCGTCGTCGTCGCTGCCTCCTCCGGCATGAAATGCAACAAGAACGGGGAGTGCAGGCGGGGCTCCGGTACCGGCAGCCTGCGCTCCATCATCTCCTCCAAGCAGGGAGGAGGAGGAGGGGGGTCCCGGGCGCACGGAGCCTGTAACTCGGCCCGGGCCAGCATCAGTATGGACCGCTCCGTCACCCCGGGAGGAGGAGGGGGGACGGGGGGGCTGCCCGAGAAGAAAGACTCCAAGGTGTCCTTCTCCAGCGACGCCCCTCCGAGCCGCAAGGCGTCCTCCGGGCTGCTGCCCGCCGCGGGGGGGTCCGCGGCCCCCCAGCAGCAGCCCAGGAACTCCGTCACTTTCCTCCAGAACAACAGCAGCGGCGGTAAGCCCGAGCAGAGCCCGGGGGCGGGGGGCCCGGGGGCGGGGGGGGTCTCGTCGTCCTCGGGGGAGGACATGGGGGACCCCTCCTCCGGCTCGGCCAGCTTCATGCAGAGGCAGTTCAGGCAGATGCTGCAGCCCGGAGTCAACAAGTTCTCCCTCCGGATGTACGGCAGCCAGAAGGCCGTGGAGAGAGAGCAGGAGAGGGTGAAGTCAGCCGGAAACTGGATCATCCATCCCTACAGTGACTTCAGGTACTGGACCACGCACGCGCACACACACGCACACGCACACGCACACCACACACACACACACACACACACACACGCGCACACACGCACACCACACGCACACCACACGCACACGCACACCACACACACACACACACACACACACACACCACACGCACACGCACACCACACACACACACACACACGCACACCACACACACACACACACACGCACACCACACACACACACACACACCACACGCACACGCACACCACACACACACACACACACGCACACCACACACACACACACACACACACACACACACACACACACACACACACACACACACACACACACACACACACACCACACACACACACCCTAACCCTACATTCGGTTGGTTCCAAACTATCATTTAGCTGGGGACCCCCTGGAACTCCCTCAAGGACCCTTGGGGGTCCCCGGGCCCCACTTTGAGAATCACTGAACTATATTGCCAGCTTTCATAGTCGCACACATTGTTCTAATTCACCATTTGTCAGCCTTCTGATTGGTCCCTGACTGACCAACCAGCAGGCTCTTTCTGCCTTGTTCCGCCTTGTTTATGTTGAATTTGCTAAAACATCATTTTGGGGGAAAAAACTAAAAACACGATATGTCACTAAATTTGACTGAGGGACTGCCATTGGATTATTTAGAATTTTCGTTTTTTCATGTCATATGAAAGCAGCTTCAAATAGAGATATTGGTTGTTCAGTTTGACCCACCAGTTTTGGAGATATGGCTTTTAGAGTAATGTCTTGCAGAGAAACAGCGAGTCGAGAAAACAGGCTTGAAAAGGTTCACTTCTGTGGACTCTAACATTACACCTAGCTACATGTTTAAGCATTTATTTCATATTTACATGTCTTCTGTGGTCTCTAACATTACACCTAGCTACATGTTTAAGCATTTATTTCATATTTACATGTCTTCTGTGGTCTCTAACATTACACCTAGCTACATGTTTAAGCATTTATTTCATATTTACATGTCTTCTGTGGACTCTAACATTACACCTAGCTACATGTTTAAGCATTTATTTCATATTTACATGTCTTCTGTGGTCTCTAACATTACACCTAGCTACATGTTTAAGCATTTATTTCATATTTACATGTCTTCTTTGGTCTCCAACATTACACCTAGCTACATGTTTAAGCATTTATTTCATATTTACATGTCTTCTGTGGACTCTAACATTACACCTAGCTACATGTTTAAGCATTTATTTCATATTTACATGTCTTCTGTGGACTCTAACATTACACCTAGCTACATGTTTAAGCATTTATTTCATATTTACATGTCTTCTGTGGACTCTAACATTACACCTAGCTACATGTTTAAGCATTTATTTCATATTTACATGTCTTCTGTGGACTCTAACATTACACCTAGCTACATGTTTAAGCATTTATTTCATATTTACATGTCTTCTGTGGACTCTAACATTACACCTAGCTACATGTTTAAGCATTTATTTCATATTTACATGTCTTCTGTGGTCTCAAACATTACACCTAGCTACATGTTTAAGCATTTATTTCATATTTACATGCCTTCTGTGGACTCTAACATTACACCTAGCTACATGTTTAAGCATTTATTTCATATTTACATGTCTTCTGTGGACTCTAACATTACACCTAGCTACATGTTTAAGCATTTATTTCATATTTACATGCCTTCTGTGGACTCTAACATTACACCTAGCTACATGTTTAAGCATTTATTTCATATTTACATGTCTTCTGTGGACTCTAACATTACACCTAGCTACATGTTTAAGCATTTATTTCATATTTACATGTCTTCTGTGGTCTCTAACATTACACCTAGCTACATGTTTAAGCATTTATTTCATATTTACATGTCCATTTCAGCTCTGACACTTATTTCAGACATGCTCTAGTATGTGAAGAGTCTGCCTGTGATATTAACTAAGAAAAAGGGAAAAAAAAGTTTTTCTCCTCTGGCCCAACATGTTAAAGATGTATTTGTTCAGTTTTTCACGTGTCTATGAGGTGACAGCACTTCATTAGACACCCTGGAGTCGTTTTTATGTGCAATGGTGTATTAACTTTGTATTTAGGGTTTGTTCCTGGAGGCTGAACCCTTGACAGTCAAACGGGCCAATGAAATAAACACTGATAGTGTGACGTATAATTATCGCACGCACACACGCACCTCCCCCTCATTATAATCTTTTTTTTTTAAATACTACAACCTTTGTGGGCGGAGCTGCCTGCCACATACACGTGTGAACTGAACGGCAGTTTGCTGCTCTGTGTCTCTAACTGTCAGTGGCGTGCACAGATAGACACTAGGGGGTGCTAGAGCACCCCCTGCCCTTTTGGCAATGTGCCCTTTTGAAAAAGAAAAGAAAAAAAAAAACATTTTTTTCTCTTTTTTTTTTTTTTTCAAAAATAGCAGACCTACAAGCTCATAGCGCGCCACTCGGTGGCGCGCTATGAGCTTGTAGATCTGCTATTTTTCAATAGCTAAAGCATAACATAATGCTAACACCAAAAGGGGTTCCCGCCCAAAATGGATTAAGGCAACCGGCCGGTTCCACGCGCTGCACAAGGTGCCCTTTTTTAACTTGAGCACCTGCCCCTCTAAATGTCTGTGCACGCCACTGCTAACTGTGTGACAGTTTGCTGCTCTGTGTCTCTAACTGTGAGACAGTTTTTCAAACAGTCATTCACCAGCATGACTGTTCACAGCAGAGCAGACATCACCAGTTCACAGCAGAGCAGACATCACCAGTTCACAGCAGAGCAGACATCACCAGTTCACAGCAGAGCAGACATCACCAGTTCACAGCAGAGCAGACATCACCAGTTCACAGCAGAGCAGACATCACCAGTTCACAGCAGAGCAGACATCACCAGTTCACAGCAGAGCAGACATCACCAGTTCACAGCAGAGCAGACATCACCAGTTCACAGCAGAGCAGACATCACCAGTTCACAGCAGAGCAGACATCACCAGTTCACAGCAGAGCAGACATCACCAGTTCACAGCAGAGCAGACATCACCAGTTCACAGCAGAGCAGACATCACCAGTTCACAGCAGAGCAGACATCACCAGTTCACATCAGAGCAGACATCACCAGTTCACATCAGAGCAGACATCACCAGTTCACATCAGAGCAGACATCACCAGTTCACATCAGAGCAGACATCACCAGTTCACATCAGAGCAGACATCACCAGTTCACATCAGAGCAGACATCACCAGTTCACAGCAGAGCAGACATCACCAGTTCACAGCAGAGCAGACATCACCAGTTCACAGCAGAGCAGACATCACCAGTTCACAGCAGAGCAGACATCACCAGTTCACAGCAGAGCAGACATCACCAGTTCACAGCAGAGCAGACATCACCAGTTCACAGCAGAGCAGACATCACCAGTTCACAGCAGAGCAGACATCACCAGTTCACAGCAGAGCAGACATCACCAGTTCACAGCAGAGCAGACATTACCAGTTCACAGCAGAGCAGACGGCCAATAGATGGTTTTTCGTTAGATTGGAAGCAAGTAGATGTTCACGTCGGGTCCTTAATCAAGGAAACCACAAACCAGCCTTCAGCCTACCTGCTCTGCTGTTCTCAAGGAGTTCAGGTTGTTTCTTTTATAATCACAGTGGTCGGGCTTTGATTCAGAGTGTAGTGTCACAGTGTGCATTCTTGTTGGCTGTTGTAGTCATTAGTCAATATCTAATACTTATACAAGGCAAGAATAATAGTACTATAGTCCTTACCCGTTCTGAATATATTAACAGCAAATGGTGTTCAGTGTGGGTAATAGATCACATTACTGATAGGGGGGGGGATTGTTTACAGATGGTCTTGGGAAGTTGGGTTGGGCACAAAAGTAGGCTAATTAAATGTTTCTTGTGCAAGTAAATGCTGTAGTACAATGCTGTAGTACACCAAATGTGGTGGTGATATTCTGCCTATAAATGGAAGTTATTGAATATTTTCACGTTCGGTGTTGCACTTTGTAGACGGTCCCTAATCGCTCACCGCCTGCTGCCCATGGAGATATTAAACGGTGAACGCGGAGGTTGGCTTTTTGGGCTGCAAAGCAAGTTGTAGTTTGTTCTTTATATAATCAGGTTAAGAATGAGAGTATGGGACTGAGTTGTTTTTCCCCGTGTGGGTCTGATGCCTGCCTGGGGGCGGGGTGAAAAAGGGGAGGTGCGTCCCCAAAATGAGTTAATAGCACAGGCAGACTCTTCACATACTAGAGCATGTCTGAAATAAGTGTCAGAGCTGAAATCGACATGTAAATATGAAATAAAGGCCTGCTTTCTAAACTCACTGTTTCTCTGTCAGACATTACTCTATAAACGATATCTCCAAAACTGGTGGGTCAAACTGAACAACCAATATGTCAATTTGAAGCTATGATTCCCTGCTTTCACATGACATGAAAAAACGAAAATTCAAAAAAATCCAATGGCCGTCCCTCAGTCATATTTGGTCACATTTGTTAAATGGGAAAAGGGGCTTTGTTAAGACCTCCATATTATTATGGTCAATTCCTGTGTGAAAAGTGGGAGTGATTGTTGCAGGCAGAGTGGAGGCGGAGCTATGACTGTGTTTCTGACACATTAGTGATTGGTGCAGGCAGTGTGGAGGCGGAGCTATGACTGTGTTTCTGACACACATTAGTGATTGGTGCAGGCAGTGTGGAGGCGGAGCTATGACTGTGTTTCTGACACACATTCATTCAGACATTGAGTTAAATATAGTTTGATCTGTTGTCTCGCACTGGAAGTCATGTTGCCATGTCTGGCTATAGAGCGTCGCAGTCCCGCCTCCTACCCGGGACCAGGAAATGAAACCCAATGCATTATTCTCATAGACATTTCTTAAAGTATTTATTTAAAGACGGTTACGCCGCGGACAAAGCCAACTCGAGTCGTGACAACTCATGACAACACAAACAATATTTTGGACCAAACAAATAATTAGAAAGAAGAAAAAAACGGCAGGTTACAACACTTTTTTTGTTGTTTTTCTTCTTTGTAATTATTTGTTTGGTCCAAAATATTGTTTGGGTTGTCATGAGTTGTCACGACTCGAGTTGGCTTTGTCCGCGGCGTAACCGTCTTTAAATAAATACTTTAAGAAATGTCTATGAGAATAATGCATTGGATTTCATTTCCTGGTCCAGGGTAGGAGGCGGAACTGCGACGCTCTATTACAAGCAACTTGAGCTTGTTTTCATATAAGTAACTTGCAGGGGAGATGTGGTTGACTTGACCAGCGGTTCATGTGAAGGACCCTCAGGTTAATATCTTGACCAGTGGTTCATGTGAAGGACCCTCAGGTTAATATCTTGACCAGCGGTTCATGTGAAGGACCCTCAGGTTAATATCTTGACCAGCGGTTCATGTGAAGGACCCTCAGGTTAATATCTTGACCAGCGGTTCATGTGAAGGACCCTCAGGTTAATATCTTGACCAGCGGTTCATGTGAAGGACCCTCAGGTTAATATCTTGACCAGCGGTTCATGTGAAGGACCCTCAGGTTAATATCTTGACCAGCGGTTCATGTGAAGGACCCTCAGGTTAATATGTTGTTAAAAGGATTGGTGTTTGTGGCAGTTCACCCTGTGGCCACTGAGGATATATTGAACGACCTGTATTAAATTCACATTATTTATTTCTAATCTAACAGGAAGGTCGGGACACAAATGGGTTAAAGTTTGAATTATTATTTATTGTGTATGTTGCAGAGAATTATATTATTTTGGGCTGTGTATTTATATTGGTTGATGCTTGATTGTTAATGTCTTGTTGTCTCCATGGTAGGGAGCAACTATCAGCTGTGGGTTGTGGGGAACATACCAACTATCAGCTGTGGGTTGTGGGGAACATACCAACTATCAGCTGTGGGGTGTGGGGAACATACCAACTATCAGCTGTGGGGTGTGGGGAACATACCAACTATCAGCTGTGGGGTGTGGGGAACATACCAACTATCAGCTGTGGGGTGTGGGGAACATACCAACTATCAGCTGTGGGGTGTGGGGAACATACCAACTATCAGCTGTGGGGTGTGGGGAACATACCAACTATCAGCTGTGGGGTGTGGGGAACATACCAACTATCAGCTGTGGGGTGTGGGGAACATACCAACTATCAGCTGTGGGGTGTGGGGAACATACCAACTATCAGCTGTGGGGTGTGGGGAACATACCAACTATCAGCTGTGGGGTGTGGGGAACATACCAACTATCAGCTGGGGGGTGTGGGGAACATACCAACTATCAGCTGGGGGGTGTGGGGAACATACCAACTATCAGCTGTGGGGTGTGGGGAACATACCAACTATCAGCTGTGGGTTGTGGGGAACATACCAACTATCAGCTGTGGGGTGTGGGGAACATACCAACTATCAGCTGTGGGGTGTGGGGAACATACCAACTATCAGCTGGGGGGTGTGGGGAACATACCAACTATCAGCTGGGGGGTGTGGGGAACATACCAACTATCAGCTGTGGGGTGTGGGGAACATACCAACTATCAGCTGGGGGGTGTGGGGAACATACCAACTATCAGCTGGGGGGTGTGGGGAACATACCAACAGTATGAGGGTTTGTTTAGAGTACCCTGCTTCCTCATCATTTATATGATATGGTTAATTAATTGAATAATATGTGATGTATAATAATATGTGATGAATAATATGTGTTGTCGCTGGACATTATGAAGTACTGGTGTAATTGTGGAATCAATTCAGGGTGGTGTGTTCCAGTGGGAGGGGCTTAGCCTTTATATGGAGGTGGAAGGAGCTAGGGCCAACTGTCCAGTCTGTAAATACCTTTGTTTTTGGTCTGTGTGAATAAAGACGAACAGCATATCTGCATCAAGGACTGCCTGGAGGTTATTTTATATATATTTTCCCGGTTTTCATACTACCCACACTAGGCAAGTGTGACAGTGTTGTTGAAACGTTTTCATAAATATTCAAGGCAATTTCTGTGACTTGTTTTCGTGGACCTGGCCGCTTGTTTCTTTAAATCTGGCAACGCGACTTTTGCTGAAACTCAATGCAGTCAGAAGGAACACATATTAGGTGCTGCCACACGGTCAAAAGAGCTGCGCACGTTCTCGGCTGCGCTCTGCTTAAAGCTTGAGTTTTTAGACAGCTGGTGGATGGAAATTAAGCTCCACCTCCGCCGAATACTTGCGCGACGGCCAGATTCCCGGAAACGCTCTCCTCCGCTCAAGTCTTCCGCGGAGGTGGAGCTTAATTTCCATCCACCAGCTGTCTAAAAACTCAAGCTTTAAGCTGCGCGCAGCTTAAGAAGTGCGCAGCTTAAGAAAGTTTTGCGCTATGGTGTGGAGACGGTGATTCATGTTGTAGATTGAGTTTGATCAGAGCAATAGATGAGTGGAGAGTCTTCTGGTTGCTAGGATCATGGGCCTAGGGCAGAGCTGCAAGTGTTTTGTGTCAATAAAGGACAGTTTCAATGCCAGGCTGCTTAGCTGGAGGAAATCAACTCATTCATGCTAAATGATCTATCAAACTAATTGATTCTGCTGTTAAACTATGATTTAATTGGATGATGAGGTGGATGCTGATAGGCCTATCTCACAGCCATTCCCCGCCCCCTTTCCCCGCCCCCTTTTCTGAGCTAATGGTGTTGACGTGACGTCACTCCATAGACATTACATGTTAAAAGAGCTACATTCAGAAGCCATAAACAACGCTTTTTCTGAAGGTAAACTTTATTCTATTTGTGTTAGCTGTCTTACCATCTTGTTTTCTTCATAATAATATTGGTCTTTTACATTTTAACATTTGGAAACGGCCTTAAATGGTGCAGAGAAAGCAGGTAGGGATGTAGCTCTGGTCGACAGCCTTACTCATGGACAAAAACTCATGGAACAAACTACAAAGTAGGTTAATGTTGTTCAACTAAAGACAATAGATTCAACTACAGACTAAAGAAAATAGATTCAACTACAGACTAAAGACAATAGATTCAACTACAGACTAAAGAAAATAGATTCAACTACAGACTAAAGACAATAGATTCAACTACAGACTAAAGACAATAGATTCAACTACAGACTAAAGACAATAGATTCAACTACAGACTAAAGAAAATAGATTCAACTACAGACTAAAGACAATAGATTCAACTACAGACTAAAGACAATAGATTCAACTACAGACTAAAGACAATAGATTCAACTACAGACTAAAGACAATAGATTCAACTACAGACTAAAGACAATAGATTC
>NW_027638039.1:22500-30484 GCF_951216825.1 Electrona antarctica | reverse complement strand
TGGGCATGACACAGGGGGCACATGTTAAACTACATGGGCATGGCACCGTGGGCACATGTTAAACTACATGGGCATGGCACCGTGGGCACATGTTAAACTACATGGGCATGACACAGGGGGCACATGTTAAACTACATGGGCATGGCACCGTGGGCACATGTTAAACTACATGGGCATGGCACCGTGGGCACATGTTAAACTACATGGGCATGACACAGGGGGCACATGTTAAACTACATGGGCATGGCACCGTGGGCACATGTTAAACTACATGGGCATGGCACCGTGGGCACATGTTAAACTACATGGGTATGGCACCGTGGGCACATGTTAAACTACATGGGTATGGCACCATGGGCACATGTTAAACTACATGGGCATGGCATAGTGGGCACAGTGGGCACCATGGGCACATGTTAAACTACATGGGCATGACATAGTGGGCACAGTGGGCACATGTTAAACTACATGGGCATGGCACAGGGGGCACAGGGGGCACATGTTAAACTACATGGGCATGGCACAGTGGGCACAGTGGGCACATGTTAAACTACATGGTCATGACACAGTGGGCACATGTTTAAACTACATGGGCATGGCACAGTGGGCACATGTTAAACTACATGGTCATGACACAGTGGGCACATGTTAAACTACATGGGCATGGCACAGTGGGCACATGTTAAACTACATGGGCATGACACAGTGGGCACATGTTAAACTACATGGGCATGACACAGTGGGCACATGTTAAACTACATGGGCATGACACAGTGGGCACATGTTAAACTACATGGTCATGACACAGTGGGCACATGTTAAACTACATGGGCATGACACAGTGGGCACAGCGGGCACATGTTAAACTACATGGGCATGGCACCGTGGGCACATGTTAAACTACATGGTCATGACACAGTGGGCACATGTTAAACTACATGGGCATGACACAGTGGGCACATGTTAAACTACATGGGCATGACACAGTGGGCACATGTTAAACTACATGGTCATGACACAGTGGGCACATGTTAAACTACATGGGCATGACACAGTGGGCACATGTTAAACTACATGGGCATGACACAGTGGGCACATGTTAAACTACATGGGCATGACACAGTGGGCACATGTTAAACTACATGGTCATGACACAGTGGGCACATGTTAAACTACATGGGCATGACACAGTGGGCACATGTTAAACTACATGGGCATGACACAGTGGGCACATGTTAAACTACATGGTCATGACACAGTGGGCACATGTTAAACTACATGGGCATGACACAGTGGGCACATGTTAAACTACATGGGCATGACACAGTGGGCACATGTTAAACTACATGGGCATGACACAGTGGGCACATGTTAAACTACATGGTCATGACACAGTGGGCACATGTTAAACTACATGGGCATGACACAGTGGGCACATGTTAAACTACATGGGCATGACACAGTGGGCACATGTTAAACTACATGGGCATGACACAGTGGGCACATGTTAAACTACATGGGCATGACACAGTGGGCACATGTTAAACTACATGGGCATGACACAGTGGGCACATGTTAAACTACATGGGCATGGCACAGTGGGCACATGTTAAACTACATGGGCATGACACAGTGGGCACATGTTAAACTACATGGTCATGACACAGTGGGCACATGTTAAACTACATGGGCATGACACAGTGGGCACATGTTAAACTACATGGGCATGACACAGGGGGCACAGTGGGCACATGTTAAACTACATGGGCATGGCACAGTGGGCACATGTTAAACTACATGGGCATGGCACAGTGGGCACAGTGGGCACATGTTAAACTACATGGTCATGACACAGTGGGCACATGTTAAACTACATGGGCATGGCACAGTGGGCACAGTGGGCACATGTTAAACTACATGGGCATGGCACAGTGGGCACAGTGGGCACATGTTAAACTACATGGTCATGACACAGTGGGCACATGTTAAACTACATGGTCATGACACAGTGGGCACATGTTAAACTACATGGTCATGACACAGTGGGCACATGTTAAACTACATGGTCATGACACAGTGGGCACATGTTAAACTACATGGTCATGACACAGTGGGCACAGTGGGCACATGTTGAACTACATGGTCATGACACAGTGGGCACATGTTAAACTACATGGTCATGACACAGTGGGCACATGTTAAACTACATGGGCATGGCACAGGGGGCACAGTGGGCACATGTTAAACTACATGGGCATGGCACAGGGGGCACAGTGGGCACATGTTAAACTACATGGGCATGGCACAGTGGGCACATGTTAAACTACATGGTCATGACACAGTGGGCACATGTTAAACTACATGGTCATGACACAGTGGGCACATGTTAAACTACATGGGCATGGCACAGGGGGCACAGTGGGCACATGTTAAACTACATGGGCATGGCACAGGGGGCACAGTGGGCACATGTTAAACTACATGGGCATGACACAGGGGGCACATGTTAAACTACATGGTCATGACACAGTGGGCACATGTTAAACTACATGGGCATGGCACAGTGGGCACATGTTAAACTACATGGGCATGGCACAGTGGGCACATGTTAAACTACATGGGCATGGCACAGTGGGCACATGTTAAACTACATGGTCATGACACAGTGGGCACATGTTAAACTACATGGGCATGGCACAGTGGGCACAGGGGGCACATGTTAAACTACATGGGCATGGCACAGTGGGCACATGTTAAACTACATGGGCATGGCACAGTGGGCACAGGGGGCACATGTTAAACTACATGGGCATGGCACAGTGGGCACATGTTAAACTACATGGTCATGACACAGTGGGCACATGTTAAACTACATGGGCATGACACAGTGGGCACATGTTAAACTACATGGGCATGGCACAGTGGGCACATGTTAAACTACATGGGCATGGCACAGTGGGCACAGGGGGCACATGTTAAACTACATGGGCATGGCACAGTGGGCACAGGGGGCACAGTGGGCACATGTTAAACTACATGGGCATGGCACAGTGGGCACAGTGGGCACAGGGGGCACATGTTAAACTACATGGGCATGACACAGTGGGCACATGTTAAACTACATGGGCATGACACAGTGGGCACATGTTAAACTACATGGGCATGACACAGGGGGCACATGTTAAACTACATGGGCATGGCACAGTGGGCACATGTTAAACTACATGGGCATGACACAGTGGGCACATGTTAAACTACATGGGCATGGCACAGTGGGCACAGTGGGCACAGGGGGCACATGTTAAACTACATGGGCATGACACAGTGGGCACATGTTAAACTACATGGGCATGACACAGGGGGCACATGTTAAACTACATGGGCATGGCACAGGGGGCACATGTTAAACTACATGGGCATGACACAGGGGGCACATGTTAAACTACATGGGCATGACACAGGGGGCACATGTTAAACTACATGGGCATGACACAGGGGGCACATGTTAAACTACATGGGCATGACACAGTGGGCACATGTTAAACTACATGGGCATGACACAGGGGGCACATGTTAAACTACATGGGCATGGCACAGTGGGCACAGTGGGCACAGGGGGCACATGTTAAACTACATGGGCATGACACAGGGGGCACATGTTAAACTACATGGGCATGGCACAGTGGGCACAGTGGGCACAGGGGGCACATGTTAAACTACATGGGCATGACACAGGGGGCACATGTTAAACTACATGGGCATGACACAGTGGGCACATGTTAAACTACATGGGCATGACACAGTGGGCACATGTTAAACTACATGGGCATGACACAGTGGGCACATGTTAAACTACATGGTCATGACACAGTGGGCACATGTTAAACTACATGGGCATGACACAGTGGGCACATGTTAAACTACATGGTCATGACACAGTGGGCACATGTTAAACTACATGGGCATGACACAGTGGGCACATGTTAAACTACATGGGCATGGCACAGTGGGCACAGTGGGCACATGTTAAACTACATGGGCATGACACAGTGGGCACATGTTAAACTACATGGGCATGGCACAGGGGGCACAGTGGGCACATGTTAAACTACATGGGCATGGCACAGGGGGCACAGTGGGCACATGTTAAACTACATGGGCATGGCACAGGGGGCACAGTGGGCACATGTTAAACTACATGGGCATGACACAGGGGGCACAGTGGGCACATGTTAAACTACATGGGCATGGCACAGGGGGCACAGTGGGCACATGTTAAACTACATGGGCATGGCACAGGGGGCACAGTGGGCACATGTTAAACTACATGGGCATGGCACAGGGGGCACAGTGGGCACATGTTAAACTACATGGGCATGACACAGGGGGCACATGTTAAACTACATGGGCATGACACAGTGGGCACATGTTAAACTACATGGGCATGACACAGTGGGCACATGTTAAACTACATGGGCATGACACAGTGGGCACATGTTAAACTACATGGTCATGACACAGTGGGCACATGTTAAACTACATGGGCATGACACAGTGGGCACATGTTAAACTACATGGTCATGACACAGTGGGCACATGTTAAACTACATGGGCATGGCACAGTGGGCACAGTGGGCACATGTTAAACTACATGGGCATGACACAGTGGGCACATGTTAAACTACATGGGCATGGCACAGGGGGCACAGTGGGCACATGTTAAACTACATGGGCATGGCACAGGGGGCACAGTGGGCACATGTTAAACTACATGGGCATGGCACAGGGGGCACAGTGGGCACATGTTAAACTACATGGGCATGACACAGTGGGCACATGTTAAACTACATGGGCATGGCACAGGGGGCACAGTGGGCACATGTTAAACTACATGGGCATGGCACAGGGGGCACAGTGGGCACATGTTAAACTACATGGGCATGGCACAGTGGGCACAGTGGGCACATGTTAAACTACATGGGCATGGCACAGTGGGCACATGTTAAACTACATGGTCATGACACAGTGGGCACATGTTAAACTACATGGTCATGACACAGTGGGCACATGTTAAACTACATGGGCATGACACAGGGGGCACAGTGGGCACATGTTAAACTACATGGGCATGGCACAGTGGGCACATGTTAAACTACATGGTCATGACACAGTGGGCACATGTTAAACTACATGGGCATGGCACAGTGGGCACAGTGGGCACATGTTAAACTACATGGGCATGACACAGTGGGCACATGTTAAACTACATGGGCATGACACAGGGGGCACAGTGGGCACATGTTAAACTACATGGTCATGACACAGTGGGCACATGTTAAACTACATGGGCATGGCACAGTGGGCACAGTGGGCACATGTTAAACTACATGGGCATGACACAGTGGGCACAGTGGGCACATGTTAAACTACATGGGCATGGCACAGGGGGCACAGTGGGCACATGTTAAACTACATGGGCATGGCACAGGGGGCACAGTGGGCACATGTTAAACTACATGGGCATGACACAGTGGGCACATGTTAAACTACATGGGCATGACACAGTGGGCACAGTGGGCACATGTTAAACTACATGGGCATGACACAGTGGGCACATGTTAAACTACATGGGCATGGCACAGGGGGCACAGTGGGCACATGTTAAACTACATGGGCATGGCACAGGGGGCACAGTGGGCACATGTTAAACTACATGGGCATGGCACAGGGGGCACAGTGGGCACATGTTAAACTACATGGGCATGGCACAGGGGGCACAGTGGGCACATGTTAAACTACATGGGCATGGCACAGGGGGCACAGTGGGCACATGTTAAACTACATGGGCATGACACAGTGGGCACATGTTAAACTACATGGTCATGACACAGTGGGCACATGTTAAACTACATGGTCATGACACAGTGGGCACATGTTAAACTACATGGTCATGACACAGTGGGCACATGTTAAACTACATGGTCATGACACAGTGGGCACATGTTAAACTACATGGTCATGACACAGTGGGCACATGTTAAACTACATGGTCATGACACAGTGGGCACATGTTAAACTACATGGTCATGACACAGTGGGCACATGTTAAACTACATGGTCATGACACAGTGGGCACATGTTAAACTACATGGGCATGACACAGTGGGCACATGTTAAACTACATGGGCATGACACAGCGGGCACATGTTAAACTACATGGGCATGACACAGTGGGCACAGTGGGCACATGTTAAACTACATGGGCATGACACAGTGGGCACATGTTAAACTACATGGGCATGGCACAGGGGGCACAGTGGGCACATGTTGAACTACATGGGCATGGCACAGGGGGCACAGTGGGCACATGTTAAACTACATGGGCATGGCACAGTGGGCACATGTTAAACTACATGGGCATGGCACAGGGGGCACAGTGGGCACATGTTGAACTACATGGGCATGGCACAGGGGGGTGGGGCATATAGGGGGGAGGGCACAGTGGGCACAGCGGGCACAGTGGGCACATGTTAAACTACATGGGCATGGCACAGGGGGGTGGGGCATATAGGGGGAGGGCACAGTGGGCACAACCGCAACCGCTTAGTCGATGAAGCAGCGTTTTTAAAATAAATCTGAGAATCTTAATTTCCCTCAATGTCTAGCGTAAAAACAAATCTACATTTTGCTGATATACAGAAATAATTCAAAGGGCATTTTATATTCCTTATTCAAATATGTATTTTATATTCCTAATCAAATATGTATTTTATATTCCTTAATCAATTATGTATTTGACCATTTGAGATGAATAAAATGAAGTGTAAAGCTCTGTCTTGTCTGTCTCGTCTCTGTGGCTACCAAGGTGTGTGTGTGTGTGTGTGTGTGTGTGTGTGTGTGTGTGTGTGTGTGTGTGTGTGTGTGTGTGTGTGTGTGTGTGTGTGTGTGTGTGTGTGTGTGTGTGTGTGTGTGTGTGATGGAACCATAGAACCGCCATGCAAGGCACCAACCTGCACATCAGGAGCAATCAGGGGTTCAGAGTCTTGCTCAAGGACACTTGGACACTAACTCTGGGGGGAGGCCACAGGGATGGAACCGGGAACCTCACGGCTCCCCCCCGGCTGCTCAACCCTCTGGGGGGAGGCCACAGGGATGGAACCGGGAACCTCACGGCTCCCACCCGGCTGCTCAACCCTCCTCTGGGGGGAGGCCACAGGGATGGAACCGGGAACCAAATCACGGATTTAGATTTGGTTTTAGACATATTTTAGTAACTGAAATGTTTTAGTGTTACTCGACCAATTGTTTTTTTTAATCATGGCAGGCCTTGATGGCATTGTTTGCTGATATACTGATATACTGTGAGGCGACAGCACTATGTGCCACCGTGTCCCCTTGATGGCATTTTAATGGCAGATTTTAGACTTATACATTAAGCAAGCTCGCCACGAGTTGTAAGCTTGTAGATCTGCTATCAGCATGCAAACCAAGCACTAGTCCCTCCCTGACATTTAGTTCTACTGGATCTCTTCTCCACTAGTCCCTCCCTGACATTTAGTTCTACTGGATCTCTTCTCCACTAGTCCCTCCATGACATTTAGTTCTACTGGATCTCTTCTCCACTAGTCCCTCCCTGACATTTAGTTCTACTGGATCTCTTCTCCACTAGTCCCTCCCTGACATTTAGTTCTACTGGATCTCTTCTCCACTATAGTCCCTCCCTGACATTTAGTTCTACTGGATCTCTTCTCCACTAGTCCCTCCATGACATTTAGTTCTACTGGATCTCTTCTCCACTAGTCCCTCCCTGACATTTAGTTCTACTGGATCTCTTCTCCACTAGTCCCTCCCTGACATTTAGTTCTACTGGATCTCTTCTCCACTAGTCCCTCCCTGACATTTAGTTCTACTGGATCTCTTCTGCACTAGTCCCTCCCTCCCTGACATTTAGTTCTACTGGATCTCTTCTCCACTAGTCCCTCCC
>NW_027638039.1:0-20000 GCF_951216825.1 Electrona antarctica | reverse complement strand
TCCCCACACCCCCCAGCTGATAGTTGGTATGTTCCCCACAACCCACAGCTGATAGTTGGTATGTTCCCCACACCCCACAGCTGATAGTTGGTATGTTCCCCACACCCCACAGCTGATAGTTGGTATGTTCCCCACAACCCACAGCTGATAGTTGGTATGTTCCCCACAACCCACAGCTGATAGTTGGTATGTTCCCCACACCCCACAGCTGATAGTTGGTATGTTCCCCACACCCCACAGCTGATAGTTGGTATGTTCCCCACACCCCACAGCTGATAGTTGGTATGTTCCCCACACCCCACAGCTGATAGTTGGTATGTTCCCCACAACCCACAGCTGATAGTTGGTATGTTCCCCACAACCCACAGCTGATAGTTGGTATGTTCCCCACACCCCACAGCTGATAGTTGGTATGTTCCCCACAACCCACAGCTGATAGTTGCTCCCTACCATGGAGACAACAAGAAATTAACAATCAAGCATCAACCAATATAAATACACAGCCCAAAATAATATAATTCTCTGCAACATACACAATAAATAATAATTCAAACTTTAACCCATTTGTGTCCCGACCTTCCTGTTAGATTAGAAATAAATAATCAGAATTTAATACAGGTCGTTCAATATATCCTCAGTGGCCACAGGGTGAACTGCCACAAACACCAATCCTTTTAACAACATATTAACCTGAGGGTCCTTCACATGAACCGCTGGTCAAGATATTAACCTGAGGGTCCTTCACATGAACCGCTGGTCAAGATATTAACCTGAGGGTCCTTCACATGAACCGCTGGTCAAGATATTAACCTGAGGGTCCTTCACATGAACCGCTGGTCAAGATATTAACCTGAGGGTCCTTCACATGAACCGCTGGTCAAGTCAACCACATCTCCCCTGCAAGTTACTTGTATGAAAACAAGCTCAAGTCGCTTGTAATAGCCAGACATGGCAACATGACTTCCAGTGCGAGACAACAGATCAAACTATATTTAACTCCATGTCTGTCTGAATGAATGTGTGTCAGAAACACAGTCATAGCTCCGCCTCCACACTGCCTGCACCAATCACTAATGTGTGTCAGAAACACAGTCATAGCTCCGCCTCCACTCTGCCTGCAACAATCACTCCCACTTTTCACACAGGAATTGACCATAATACCAGTTTTGGAGATATCGTTTATAGAGTAATGTCTGACAGAGAAACAGTGAGTTGAGAAAGCAGGCCTTTATTTCATATTTACATGTCGATTTCAGCTCTGACACTTATTTCAGACATGCTCTAGTATGTGAAGAGTCTGCCTGTGCTATTAACTCATTTTGGGGAAAAATAAAATAAAATAGGTTTTTCTCCTCTGGTGAAAAGCTGGAATGTGCGCGATGGCAGTCTCTCAGTCAAATCTGGTCACAAATTACGAATGATCAATTACTTTATTAGTGAATTAAAACGTGCACCCTCCGCCCCTTAGCGACACCTGCATCACAGGCCACCGTTCTCGCTGTTACCCCACTGGCATGCTTCCTCTGGCTACCACCGCAACACAACAAACAGTGCCCTATACAATCTAATACCTCCTTAGCACAGAGCAAGACAGCTGCTCGCTCCCAGCGCCTCCTCACGACGCCACGACGCACGGACCGCCTCACGGAACCTAGCGCCGCACAGCCCTGTCCTCCAGCCTCAATCTGCCCCGCACAGCCCGGTCCTCCAGCCTCAATCTGCCCCGCACAGCCCGGTCCTCCAGCCTCAATCTGCCCCGCACAGCCCGGTCCTCCAGCCTCAATCTGCCCCGCACAGCCCGGTCCTCCAGCCTCAATCTGCCCCGCACAGCCCTGTCCTCCAGCCTCAATCTGCCCCGCACAGCCCGGTCCTCCAGCCTCAATCTGCCCCGCACAGCCCGGTCCTCCAGCCTCAATCTGCCCCGCACAGCCCGGTCCTCCAGCCTCAATCTGCCCCGCACAGCCCGGTCCTCCAGCCTCAATCTGCCCCGCACAGCCCTGTCCTCCAGCCTCAATCTGCCCCGCACAGCCCGGTCCTCCAGCCTCAATCTGCCCCGCACAGCCCGGTCCTCCAGCCTCAATCTGCACCGCACAGCCCTGTCCTCCAGCCTCAATCTGCCCCGCACAGCCCTGTCCTCCAGCCTCAATCTGCCCCGCATTGCACACGCCAAAAATTCTAACAATCCTCTTAATTCAATTAATTTGCGTCAAAAACAACTCATCTCCCCACAAGTCACGTGTCACCAGTGTCACCAGTGAAATGCATGTTGGGCCGGACACAGATTAATACTGGGACACAGTTTTCCGCGCAACGTTCCCCTTGCATTCTCCAACGCACCTCCCCTTTTTCACCCCGCCCCCAGGCAGGCATCAGACCCACACGGGGAAAAACAACTCAGTCCCATACTCTCATTCTTAACCTGATTATATAAAGAACAAACTACAACTTGCTTTGCAGCCCAAAAAGCCAACGTTCACCGTTTAAGATCTCCATGGGCAGCAGCCGGTGAGCGGTTAGGGACCGTCTACAAAGTGCAACACCGAACGTGAAAATATTCAATAACTTCCATTTATAGGCAGAATATCACCACCACATTTACGTCACACATCAATGGTGTACTACAGCATTTACTTGCACAAGAAACATTTAATTAGCCTACTTTTGTGCCCAACCCAACTTCCCAAGACCATCTGTAAACAATCCCCCCCCTATCAGTAATGTGATCTATTACCCACACTGAACACCATTTGCTGTTAATATATTCAGAACGGGTAAGGACTATAGTACTTCTAATTCTTGCCTTGTATAAGTATTAGATATTGACTAATGACTACAACAGCTAACAAGAATGCACACTGTGACACTACACTCTGAATCAAAGCCCGACCACTGTGATTATAAAAGAAACAACCTGAACTCCTTGAGAACAGCAGAGCAGGTATAGGCTGAAGGCTGGTTTGTGGTTTCCTTGATTAAACCTGAGGACCCGACGTGAACATCTACTTGCTTCCAATCTAACGAAAAACCATCTATTGGCCGTCTGCTCTGCTGTGAACTGGTGATGTCTGCTCTGCTGTGAACTGGTGATGTCTGCTCTGCTGTGAACTGGTGATGTCTGCTCTGCTGTGAACTGGTGATGTCTGCTCTGCTGTGAACTGGTGATGTCTGCTCTGCTGTGAACTGGTGATGTCTGCTCTGCTGTGAACTGGTGATGTCTGCTCTGCTGTGAACTGGTGATGTCTGCTCTGCTGTGAACTGGTGATGTCTGCTCTGCTGTGAACTGGTGATGTCTGCTCTGCTGTGAACTGGTGATGTCTGCTCTGCTGTGAACTGGTGATGTCTGCTCTGCTGTGAACTGGTGATGTCTGCTCTGCTGTGAACTGGTGATGTCTGCTCTGCTGTGAACTGGTGATGTCTGCTCTGCTGTGAACTGGTGATGTCTGCTCTGCTGTGAACTGGTGATGTCTGCTCTGCTGTGAACTGGTGATGTCTGCTCTGCTGTGAACTGGTGATGTCTGCTCTGCTGTGAACTGGTGATGTCTGCTCTGCTGTGAACTGGTGATGTCTGCTCTGCTGTGAACTGGTGATGTCTGCTCTGCTGTGAACTGGTGATGTCTGCTCTGCTGTGAACTGGTGATGTCTGCTCTGCTGTGAACTGGTAATGTCTGCTCTGCTGTGAACTGGTGATGTCTGCTCTGCTGTGAACTGGTGATGTCTGCTCTGCTGTGAACTGGTGATGTCTGCTCTGCTGTGAACTGGTGATGTCTGCTCTGCTGTGAACTGGTGATGTCTGCTCTGCTGTGAACTGGTGATGTCTGCTCTGCTGTGAACTGGTGATGTCTGCTCTGATGTGTGAAATGACTGTTTGAAAAGCTGTCACACAGTTAGACACACAGAGCAGCAAACTGTCACAGTTAGAGACACAGAGCAGCAAACTGTCACAGTTAGACACACAGAGCAGCAAACTGTCACAGTTAGAGACACAGAGCAGCAAACTGTCACAGTTAGAGACACAGAGCAGCAAACTGTCACAGTTAGACACACAGAGCAGCAAACTGTCACAGTTAGAGACACAGAGCAGCAAACTGTCACACAGTTAGAGACACAGAGCAGCAAACTGTCACACAGTTAGAGACACAGAGCAGCAAACTGTCACAGTTAGAGACACAGAGCAGCAAACTGTCACACAGTTAGAGACACAGAGCAGCAAACTGTCACACAGTTAGAGACACAGAGCAGCAAACTGTCACACAGTTAGAGACACAGAGCAGCAAACTGTCACACAGTTAGAGACACAGAGCAGCAAACTGTCACACAGTTAGAGACACAGAGCAGCAAACTGTCACAGTTAGAGACACAGAGCAGCAAACTGTCACAGTTAGAGACACAGAGCAGCAAACTGTCACACAGTTAGAGACACAGAGCAGCAAACTGTCACACAGTTAGAGGCACAGAGCAGCAAACTGTCACACAGTTAGAGACACAGAGCAGCAAACTGTCACAGTTAGAGACACACCCTCAAAAAAAAAATATATATTTTTTTTAACTCTGTCCCAAAAATTGAGGAGACACTGTGGAGGCACTGGGGGGACAGTGGGGACACTGTGGAGGCACTGGGGGGACAGTGGGGACACTGTGGAGGCACTGGGGGTCCATTGGGGAGGCACTGTGGGGACACTGGGGAGGCTCTGTGGAGGCACTGGCGGGACACTGGCACTGGGGAGGTACTGGGGAGGCACTGGGGGGGCACTGGGGGGGCACTGGGGGGACACTGGGCAGACAGAGTTGGGACAGAGTATGTGGCAGGCAGCTCCGCCCACAAAGGTTGTAGTATTTTAAAAAAAGATTATAATGAGGGGGAGGTGCGTGTGTGCGTGCGATAATTATACGTCACACTATCAGTGTTATTTCATTGGCCCGTTTGACTGTCAAGGGTTCAGCCTCCAGGAACAAACCCTAAATACAAAGTTAATACACCATTGCACATAAAAACGACTCCAGGGTGTCTAATGAAGTGCTGTCACCTCATAGACACATGAAAAACTGAACAAATACATCTTTAACATGTTGGGCCAGAGGAGTAAAACTTTTTTTTCCCTTTTTCTTAGTTAATATCACAGGCAGACTCTTCACATACTAGAGCATGTCTGAAATAAGTGTCAGAGCTGAAATGGACATGTACATATGAAATAAATGCTTAAACATGTAGCTAGGTGTAATGTTAGAGTCCACAGAAGACATGTAAATATGAAATAAATGCTTAAACATGTAGCTAGGTGTAATGTTAGAGTCCACAGAAGACATGTAAATATGAAATAAATGCTTAAACATGTAGCTAGGTGTAATGTTAGAGACCACAGAAGACATGTAAATATGAAATAAATGCTTAAACATGTAGCTAGGTGTAATGTTAGAGTCCACAGAAGACATGTAAATATGAAATAAATGCTTAAACATGTAGGTATAGGTGTAATGTTAGAGTCCACAGAAGACATGTAAATATGAAATAAATGCTTAAACGTGTAGCTAGGTGTAATGTTAGAGACCACAGAAGACATGTAAATATGAAATAAATGCTTAAACGTGTAGCTAGGTGTAATGTTAGAGTCCACAGAAGTGAACCTTTTCAAGCCTGTTTTCTCGACTCGCTGTTTCTCTGCAAGACATTACTCTATAAGCCATATCTCCAAAACTGGTGGGTCAAACTGAACAACCAATATCTCTATTTGAAGCTGCTTTCATATGACATGAAAAAACGAAAATTCTAAATAATCCAATGGCAGTCCCTCAGTCAAATTTAGTGACATATCATGTTTTTAGTTTTTTCCCCCAAAATGATGTTTTAGCAAATTCAACATAAACAAGGCGGAACAAGGCAGAAAGAGCCTGCTGGTTGGTCAGTCAGGGACCAATCAGAAGGCTGACAAATGGTGAATTAGAACAATGTGTGCGACTATGAAAGCTGGCAATATAGTTCAGTGATTCTCAAAGTGGGGCCCGGGGACCCCCAAGGGTCCTTGAGGGAGTTCCAGGGGGTCCCCAGCTAAATGATAGTTTGGAACCAACCGAATGTAGGGTTAGGGTGTGTGTGTGTGTGGTGTGTGTGTGTGTGTGTGTGTGTGTGTGTGTGTGTGTGGTGTGTGTGTGTGTGTGTGGTGTGCGTGTGCGTTTGGTGTGCGTGTGTGCGTGTGTGTGTGTGTGTGTGTGGTGTGCGTGTGTGCGTGTGTGTGTGTGTGTGGTCCAGTACCTGAAGTCACTGTAGGGATGGATGATCCAGTTTCCGGCTGACTTCACCCTCTCCTGCTCTCTCTCCACGGCCTTCTGGCTGCCGTACATCCGGAGGGAGAACTTGTTGACTCCGGGCTGCAGCATCTGCCTGAACTGCCTCTGCATGAAGCTGGCCGAGCCGGAGGAGGGGTCCCCCATGTCCTCCCCCGAGGATGACGAGACCCCCCCCGCCCCCGGGCCACCCGCCCCCGGGCTCTGCTCGGGCTTACCGCCGCTGCTGTTGTTCTGGAGGAAAGTGACGGAGTTCCTGGGCTGCTGCTGGGGGGCCGCGGACCCCCCCGCGGCGGGCAGCAGCCCGGAGGACGCCTTGCGGCTCGGAGGGGCGTCGCTGGAGAAGGACACCTTGGAGTCTTTCTTCTCGGGCAGCCCCCCCGTCCCCCCTCCTCCTCCCGGGGTGACGGAGCGGTCCATACTGATGCTGGCCCGGGCCGAGTTACAGGCTCCGTGCGCCCGGGACCCCCCTCCTCCTCCTCCTCCTCCCTGCTTGGAGGAGATGATGGAGCGCAGGCTGCCGGTACCGGAGCCCCGCCTGCACTCCCCGTTCTTGTTGCATTTCATGCCGGAGGAGGCAGCGACGACGACGACGCTGCTACAGCCTCCTCCTCCTCCTCCTCCATCGCCGCTGCCGCTGATTGCCGCGGCGTTGTTCAGAACCACCTCCACGGCGTGCACCGACCCGCCGCCGCGGCCCACGAATGACCCGGAGCGGGAGCCGGAGCGAGACCCGGAGCAGGAACCGGAACCGGAGCGAGATACAGACCCAGATCCAGGTCCAGACGCGCCGCCGCCTGTCGCCGCCGTCGCTGCTCTGCTGCTGCTGTTGCCGCTCCAGGCGACAGCATGGTCCTCCGGACAGATGAGAGAGTAGGAGGAGGTGGTGGTCTGGGTCTCACTGCTCCTACAGGAGGCTCTCTGAGGAGGAGGAGGAGGAGGAGGCTCCTCTGCTGCGTGGAGGAGCACCAGGGAGGAGCGGGACGAACACGCGGAGCTCCGCCTCGACGTGGAACACACGGTGGCGGCGACGCTGCTAGCGGTGGCTCCCCCTCCTGGCGGAAAGTTCTTCATCCTGACGCTGGAGCCTCCTCCTCCTCCTCCTCCTCGGCGCAGCCTTGGATGCTGCTCCTCGTGTCCCAGCAGCTCCGTCTCCTCCATGTTGTTGTTGCTGCTGTTCACAGCGGGCGGCGGCGTCCTGACGCCCGGCGTCCTGACGCCCGGCGTCCCGCCGCCGCCGCCGCCGCGGCTCTGGTTCAGGTTGAGGTGGTGGTTCTGCTGCTGCAGGTGGTTCAGGTTCTGCTTGGAGTTGGAGTTGGACGCTCCGGTAGGAGCAGGAGGAGCGGTGGTGCCGGTAGCGCTCCCGCCGTTAGGAGTGGCGGTGGTACCGGCGCCGCACAGCGACTCCAGGCTGCTCTTTTTGACGCTGCTGCTGTTGCGTCTGATCATCGACGACATTGACGTGCATTTGGAGGTCCGTCCGAATGCCGCCGCGTCCACGTTGGACGCGACGGTACCGGCGGAGACGGAGGAGGACGAGGCGGAGGCTTGGTGCCTGGCGGGCGGCGGAGCTGCTGCTGCTGCTGCTGCTGCTGTCTGGACGCGCGGTCCTCCTCCTCCTCCTCCTCCTCCTCCCGGCCCCGGAGCCTGCTTCTTCTTCATGGCCTGGGCAGCAGCGGATGATGGTGGTGGAGGTGGAGAAACCTCATTCCTGTCCCTGACATTGAGCATAGCGACGCTCGGAGGGGTTTTTGCTTTTTTTTCTCTCTCTCGTCTCTCTCCCCCCTCCCCAATTATCTCATGGGAGAGAGAGAGAGAGAGAGAGAGAGAGAGGAGAGAGAGAGAAGAGAGAGAGAGCGAGGGGGGGGGGGGGGGGGAGGACGTGACTTCTTTGCAAAACTATACTGCGTTTGGGTTTGTACTTATAGTTTCCACTGATTCACGGTTCACACACACGCACGCACACACACACACACGCACGCACACACGCACGCACACACGCACGCACGCACGCACGCACACACACGCACGCACACACACCCTCTAATGCTAATATGACACACAAAAGGCGATCAAGTGAAATCCTCTCCGTTCAGTTCAGTCCATCTCATCTGATCCGGTTCCGGTTCTTCTAACTTTGACCATAAAAAGCTGCTCCTTTTGAAAACATACCGATAAAAAAATGAAATACAAATAAAAGGAAACGGGGGGTGCGTGTTGTCAGAAAGCCGCGGGATGTCAGGACGATATTAACGGGATGTCAGGACGATATTAACGCAGGAAAAAAAAAAAAAAAGCTCCCAAATGTTCATCAGCAACGTGTTAATGAAAGACAGATGATGTCATCGGTGTTTTAGAGGTGTTCTCAATGACAGCCTCTCTGTGTGACAACCACACCTACAGCACAGCAGGTGTCTGGCACCCTCTAGCGGCCGCACGGCTGCAGTGCAGTCCAGTATAGCCTAGTATAATTGAATAGGCCCAGTCAGTCTAAGATTTGACCCAAAACAGATTGCAAGAGTAATCGTTCAAGGGTTTTTTAATAACATATTCAAAATTGATTATTATATAAACTAGACCTGTACGTGCCCGTCGCAGTCGGCTACCAGCCTACTTGGGAACGATGCAACTTGGGAACCTAATGATATACGTTGTCATAGCACCTGTTTTAACTGTCAGCCGGTGTCCCACACGGAGATCTGTGTGTGTGAAGACTGCAAAACTGAAAAGTGTACGTGGCAATCAATTCGGCCCACTGGCAGAGCCTGATTGGTTGAGCCTCAATTGCACAGGTGAAATGAGTTGGCCTCATTAGGCCCACTGGCAGAGCCTGCCTGACCAGAGCTTTTTGTGGTGGTTCTGGAGAACCGCGGGTCCGACCGACTCGTTACCGGGCACTGCCCTCCCTGTGGGGGTGTGGAACGACACCGGGCACTGCACTCCCTGTGGGGGTGTGGAACGACACCGGGCACTGCCCTCCCTGTGGGGGTGTGGAACGACACCGGGCACTGCACTCCCTGTGGGGGTGTGGAACGACACCGGGCACTGCCCTCCCTGTGGGGGTGTGGAACGACACCGGGCACTGCACTCCCTGTGGGGGTGTGGAACGCTCCCTGTGGGGGTGTGGAACGACACCGGGCACTGCCCTCCCTGTGGGGGTGTGGAACGCGTGTGTCGAATGTGAAGTCGGCGGGGCGAACGGTTCTCGAGTTACATGGATTACAAACCCTAACCCTATACCGTTAAAAACCTATACAGGCTATAAGGCAAAGATTTCACATTTTAATGATTCTTTAAGTAGCATAATGTGTCAAACTAGGGGGTTTCATGATTCTGAATCCAAGCATTAGTTTTGCACGAAAAACACTCGTTGGGCTAAAAACGCAGCCGTCTTCACAAGGTCATCACATCTGGGCCAAGTGGCTAAGGCCCAATTCACAAGGTCATCACATCTGGGCCAAGTGGCTAAGGCCCAATTCACAAGGTCATCACATCTGGGCCAAGTGGCTAAGGCCCAATTCACAAGGTCATCACATCTGGGCCAAGTGGCTAAGGCCCAATTCACAAGGTCATCACATCTGGGCCAAGTGGCTAAGGCCCTCATGGTTAGATTTAGTCCTTAGGCCAGATGCCTCATTAGATTTAGTCCTTAGGCCAGATGCCTCATTAGATTTAGTCCTTAGGCCAGATGCCTCATTAGATTTAGTCCTTAGGCCAGATGCCTCATTAGATGTAGTCCTTAGGCCAGATGCCTCATTATCGGATATCGTTGCCATAAAAAGTGACAAAGGGACAATGTGTTTTTTGTATTGCTACATATCTGTAGTTTATGAAATTATGTGATAGCAATGTCAAAATGGCAGCTGATTACTTTTATCAGCCCTTTTATCTGATATAAAATTGTATATAGTGAATAGCATAACTAAGCAAATAATGGCCCGATTTGCATGATTCTGCCATCAAAGTATAGGGTTTCTGGGGTGCCGAGTTGATTTATGAGGTGACTGAAGCAATTAAAGGTCAGTGTCATGTGTCAAAGGTCAATGTCAAGGTCATTTTAGATCCTAAATGTCCTTTAATACTACACTAAACCGTCTTGGACTTCTTTTGATCATGTTTTCACCTGTTATCCTCTGATCCTGAAGCCATAGATTAACTCACAGGTTGTGGAAGAGCGCCCCCTATCGTAAACATTGACAACGCTACATGATGTCTATAGATGTCAATGGCGGCCTGTGCGTTGGATTTGAAATTACGTCTATAGACATCATTGTCTATAGACAATGATGTCTATAGACGTCATTGTCTATAGACATCATTGTCTATAGACATCATTGTCTATAGACATCATTGTCTATAGACATCATTGTCTATAGACATCATTGTCTATAGATGTCTGTAGATTGTCTCTGATGTCTTGGTACAGTGGACAGTATGTGTCTCTGATGTCTTGGTACAGTGGACAGTATGTGTCTCTGATGTCTTGGTACAGTGGACAGTAGGTGTCTCTGATGTCTTGGTACAGTGGACAGTATGTGTCTCTGATGTCTTGGTACAATGGACAGTATGTGTCTCTGATGTCTTGGTACAGTGGACA
This sequence comes from Electrona antarctica, assembly GCF_951216825.1. Taxonomy (NCBI): domain Eukaryota; kingdom Metazoa; phylum Chordata; class Actinopteri; order Myctophiformes; family Myctophidae; genus Electrona; species Electrona antarctica. Next base: position 9,124 of record NW_027638039.1, on the reverse strand, counting down.
GTATGTGTCTCTGATGTCTTGGTACAATGGACAGTATGTGTCTCTGATGTCTTGGTACAATGGACAGTATGTGTCTCTGATGTATTGGTACAATGGACAGTATGTGTCTCTGATGTCTTGGTACAATGGACAGTATGTGTCTCTGATGTCTTGGTACAATGGACAGTATGTGTCTCTGATGTCTTGGTACAATGGACAGTATGTGTCTCTGATGTATTGGTACAATGGACAGATGGTTAGGAAGTGTAGCTCGGTTTCCACTTAATTTTGTGTGCAGTGGGTGCATAGTCTGTCTTCTCTCGGGATACAGGTCTGCCTATGACGGCCTTTCTCGATAACGAGACTGTGCTCACCGAGTCTGTACCTAGTTAAGATTTGTCTTGGGTCGGTCACGGTGCTCAGGTATTGTGCCACTGCGTATTCTCTGTTTAGGGCCAGATAGCGTTCTAGTTTACTCTGCTTTTGTGTTGCTTCTTTCCAATGTGTCAGGTTTTTTGCTGTTTTATAATTTGGTTTAGTCCAATGGGTTTTCTATCTCGTAGCTCTGTTTGTGTTTGTGCCCGGAGCCCAGTGTTCAAGTTGAGACCCTGTCTGTCCCACATTGTGACTGACAGGCATCAGTGTTCACATTGAGACCCTGTCTGTCCCACATTGTGACTGACAGGCATCAGTGTTCACATTGAGACCCTGTCTGTCCCACATACATTGTGACCGATATAGTATAAAGGTCTCCTATTGGCTACAGTACCAGTCAGTATAAAGGTCTCCTATAGAGCGTCGCAGTCCCGCCCCCTACCATGGCCCAGGAAATTAATCTCAATGCATTTTTCCCATAGACATTTCAAGTATTTATTTAAAGACGGTTACGCCGCGGACGAAGCCAACTCGAGTCGTGACAACTCATGTCAACACAAACAATATTTTGGACCAAACAAATAATTACAAAGAAGAAAAACAAAAAAAGTGTTGTAACCTGCCGTTACCTGTTGGAGAAGACGTCTGGACTTCTCCTGTCTCTCTCTGCTGTGTGTGTCACGGTGTGCGTCTCTCTCTCTCTCTCTCTCTCTCATGAAGGGAGGGGGGGCACCCACCAAGCATGCCCCCCCCCCCTCTCTCTCTCTCTCTCTTGAACCCCCCCCCCCATTGAAATGTTTTAGTGGAGTTTTGATACTTTCATCAGGCTTTTAATTTCATTTTAATTTCATTTAATCTAGTCGACTAAAATGTACTTTGGTGGGCGGATGCCGTCGTAATGACTGATATTTCAGTCACAGTCGTGATGCGTTGTGTGCAGATCTACTATTGTCAGCATGCAACCACGTATTGTCACGGTTCGTAGTAAGATAGAACCCAAATGCAGGAGCCACAGGCAGGAAAGTTCAAATTAACTTATTTATTAATCAAACAAAGGTAAAGCTTACAACAACAAGTACAAAGGTAAAGCTAACAACAACAAGTACAAAGGTAAAGATTACAACAACAAGTACAAAGGTAAAGCTAACAACAACAAGTACAAAGGTAAAGATTACAACAACAAGTACAAAGGTAAAGATTACAACAACAAGTACAAAGGTAAAGATTACAACAACAAGTACAAAGGTAAAGCTAACAACAACAAGTACAAAGGTAAAGCTAACAACAACAAGTACAAAGGTAAAGCTAACAACAACAAGTACAAAGGTAAAGCTAACAACAACAAGTACAAAGGTAAAGCTAACAACAACAAGTACAAAGGTAAAGATTACAACAACAAGTACAAAGGTAAAGCTAACAACAACAAGTACAAAGGTAAAGCTAACAACAACAAGTACAAAGGTAAAGCTAACAACAACAAGTACAAAGGTAAAGCTAACAACAACAAGTACAAAGGTAAAGATTACAACAACAAGTACAAAGGTAAAGATTACAACAACAAGTACAAAGGTAAAGATTACAACAACAAGTACAAAGGTAAAGATTACAACAACAAGTACAAAGGTAAAGATTACAACAACAAGTACAAAGGTAAAGATTACAACAACAAGTACAAAGGTAAAGCTAACAACAACAAGTACAAAGGTAAAGCTAACAACAACAAGTACAAAGGTAAAGCTTACAACAACAAGTACAAAGGTAAAGATTACAACAACAAGTACAAAGGTAAAGATTACAACAACAAGTACAAAGGTAAAGCTAACAACAACAAGTACAAAGGTAAAGATTACAACAACAAGTACAAAGGTAAAGCTAACAACAACAAGTACAAAGGTAAAGCTAACAACAACAAGTACAAAGGTAAAGCTTACAACAACAAGTACAAAGGTAAAGATTACAACAACAAGTACAAAGGTAAAGATTACAACAACAAGTACAAAGGTAAAGATTACAACAACAAGTACAAAGGTAAAGCTAACAACAACAAGTACAAAGGTAAAGATTACAACAACAAGTACAAAGGTAAAGCTTACAACAACAAGTACAAAGGTAAAGATTACAACAACAAGTACAAAGGTAAAGATTACAACAACAAGTACAAAGGTAAAGCTTACAACAACAAGTACAAAGGTAAAGATTACAACAACAAGTACAAAGGTAAAGCTAACAACAACAAGTACAAAGGTAAAGCTAACAACAACAAGTACAAAGGTAAAGCTAACAACAACAAGTACAAAGGTAAAGATTACAACAACAAGTACAAAGGTAAAGATTACAACAACAAGTACAAAGGTAAAGCTAACAACAACAAGTACAAAGGTAAAGCTTACAACAACAAGTACAAAGGTAAAGATTACAACAACAAGTACAAAGGTAAAGATTACAACAACAAGTACAAAGGTAAAGATTACAACAACAAGTACAAAGGTAAAGATTACAACAACAAGTACAAAGGTAAAGATTACAACAACAAGTACAAAGGTAAAGATTACAACAACAAGTACAAAGGTAAAGCTAACAACAACAAGTACAAAGGTAAAGCTAACAACAACAAGTACAAAGGTAAAGCTTACAACAACAAGTACAAAGGTAAAGCTAACAACAACAAGTACAAAGGTAAAGCTAACAACAACAAGTACAAAGGTAAAGCTAACAACAACAAGTACAAAGGTAAAGATTACAACAACAAGTACAAAGGTAAAGCTAACAACAACAAGTACAAAGGTAAAGCTTACAACAACAAGTACAAAGGTAAAGATTACAACAACAAGTACAAAGGTAAAGATTACAACAACAAGTACAAAGGTAAAGCTAACAACAACAAGTACAAAGGTAAAGCTTACAACAACAAGTACAAAGGTAAAGATTACAACAACAAGTACAAAGGTAAAGATTACAACAACAAGTACAAAGGTAAAGATTACAACAACAAGTACAAAGGTAAAGATTACAACAACAAGTACAAAGGTAAAGCTAACAACAACAAGTACAAAGGTAAAGCTAACAACAACAAGTACAAAGGTAAAGCTAACAACAACAAGTACAAAGGTAAAGATTACAACAACAAGTACAAAGGTAAAGATTACAACAACAAGTACAAAGGTAAAGATTACAACAACAAGTACAAAGGTAAAGATTACAACAACAAGTACAAAGGTAAAGATTACAACAACAAGTACAAAGGTAAAGCTAACAACAACAAGTACAAAGGTAAAGCTTACAACAACAAGTACAAAGGTAAAGATTACAACAACAAGTACAAAGGTAAAGATTACAACAACAAGTACAAAGGTAAAGATTACAACAACAAGTACAAAGGTAAAGATTACAACAACAAGTACAAAGGTAAAGATTACAACAACAAGTACAAAGGTAAAGATTACAACAACAAGTACAAAGGTAAAGATTACAACAACAAGTACAAAGGTAAAGATTACAACAACAAGTACAAAGGTAAAGCTAACAACAACAAGTACAAAGGTAAAGCTAACAACAACAAGTACAAAGGTAAAGATTACAACAACAAGTACAAAGGTAAAGCTAACAACAACAAGTACAAAGGTAAAGCTAACAACAACAAGTACAAAGGTAAAGATTACAACAACAAGTACAAAGGTAAAGATTACAACAACAAGTACAAAGGTAAAGCTAACAACAACAAGTACAAAGGTAAAGATTACAACAACAAGTACAAAGGTAAAGATTACAACAACAAGTACAAAGGTAAAGATTACAACAACAAGTACAAAGGTAAAGATTACAACAACAAGTACAAAGGTAAAGATTACAACAACAAGTACAAAGGTAAAGATTACAACAACAAGTACAAAGGTAAAGATTACAACAACAAGTACAAAGGTAAAGATTACAACAACAAGTACAAAGGTAAAGATTACAACAACAAGTACAAAGGTAAAGATTACAACAACAAGTACAAAGGTAAAGCTAACAACAACAAGTACAAAGGTAAAGCTAACAACAACAAGTACAAAGGTAAAGCTAACAACAACAAGTACAAAGGTAAAGCTAACAACAACAAGTACAAAGGTAAAGATTACAACAACAAGTACAAAGGTAAAGATTACAACAACAAGTACAAAGGTAAAGCTAACAACAACAAGTACAAAGGTAAAGATTACAACAACAAGTACAAAGGTAAAGCTAACAACAACAAGTACAAAGGTAAAGCTAACAACAACAAGTACAAAGGTAAAGCTTACAACAACAAGTACAAAGGTAAAGATTACAACAACAAGTACAAAGGTAAAGATTACAACAACAAGTACAAAGGTAAAGATTACAACAACAAGTACAAAGGTAAAGCTAACAACAACAAGTACAAAGGTAAAGATTACAACAACAAGTACAAAGGTAAAGATTACAACAACAAGTACAAAGGTAAAGCTAACAACAACAAGTACAAAGGTAAAGATTACAACAACAAGTACAAAGGTAAAGCTTACAACAACAAGTACAAAGGTAAAGATTACAACAACAAGTACAAAGGTAAAGATTACAACAACAAGTACAAAGGTAAAGATTACAACAACAAGTACAAAGGTAAAGCTAACAACAACAAGTACAAAGGTAAAGATTACAACAACAAGTACAAAGGTAAAGCTTACAACAACAAGTACAAAGGTAAAGATTACAACAACAAGTACAAAGGTAAAGATTACAACAACAAGTACAAAGGTAAAGCTAACAACAACAAGTACAAAGGTAAAGATTACAACAACAAGTACAAAGGTAAAGCTAACAACAACAAGTACAAAGGTAAAGATTACAACAACAAGTACAAAGGTAAAGATTACAACAACAAGTACAAAGGTAAAGCTAACAACAACAAGTACAAAGGTAAAGATTACAACAACAAGTACAAAGGTAAAGCTAACAACAACAAGTACAAAGGTAAAGATTACAACAACAAGTACAAAGGTAAAGATTACAACAACAAGTACAAAGGTAAAGATTACAACAACAAGTACAAAGGTAAAGCTTACAACAACAAGTACAAAGGTAAAGCTTACAACAACAAGTACAAATGTAAAGATTACAACAACAAGTACAAAGGTAAAGATTACAACAACAAGTACAAAGGTAAAGCTAACAACAACAAGTACAAAGGTAAAGATTACAACAACAAGTACAAAGGTAAAGCTAACAACAACAAGTACAAAGGTAAAGCTAACAACAACAAGTACAAAGGTAAAGATTACAACAACAAGTACAAAGGTAAAGATTACAACAACAAGTACAAAGGTAAAGATTACAACAACAAGTACAAAGGTAAAGCTAACAACAACAAGTACAAAGGTAAAGATTACAACAACAAGTACAAAGGTAAAGATTACAACAACAAGTACAAAGGTAAAGCTAACAACAACAAGTACAAAGGTAAAGCTAACAACAACAAGTACAAAGGTAAAGCTTACAACAACAAGTACAAAGGTAAAGATTACAACAACAAGTACAAAGGTAAAGATTACAACAACAAGTACAAAGGTAAAGATTACAACAACAAGTACAAAGGTAAAGCTAACAACAACAAGTACAAAGGTAAAGCTAACAACAACAAGTACAAAGGTAAAGATTACAACAACAAGTACAAAGGTAAAGCTAACAACAACAAGTACAAAGGTAAAGATTACAACAACAAGTACAAAGGTAAAGATTACAACAACAAGTACAAAGGTAAAGATTACAACAACAAGTACAAAGGTAAAGCTTACAACAACAAGTACAAAGGTAAAGCTTACAACAACAAGTACAAAGGTAAAGATTACAACAACAAGTACAAAGGTAAAGATTACAACAACAAGTACAAAGGTAAAGCTAACAACAACAAGTACAAAGGTAAAGATTACAACAACAAGTACAAAGGTAAAGCTAACAACAACAAGTACAAAGGTAAAGATTACAACAACAAGTACAAAGGTAAAGCTAACAACAACAAGTACAAAGGTAAAGCTAACAACAACAAGTACAAAGGTAAAGCTTACAACAACAAGTACAAAGGTAAAGATTACAACAACAAGTACAAAGGTAAAGATTACAACAACAAGTACAAAGGTAAAGATTACAACAACAAGTACAAAGGTAAAGATTACAACAACAAGTACAAAGGTAAAGCTAACAACAACAAGTACAAAGGTAAAGATTACAACAACAAGTACAAAGGTAAAGCTAACAACAACAAGTACAAAGGTAAAGCTAACAACAACAAGTACAAAGGTAAAGCTTACAACAACAAGTACAAAGGTAAAGATTACAACAACAAGTACAAAGGTAAAGATTACAACAACAAGTACAAAGGTAAAGATTACAACAACAAGTACAAAGGTAAAGCTAACAACAACAAGTACAAAGGTAAAGCTAACAACAACAAGTACAAAGGTAAAGATTACAACAACAAGTACAAAGGTAAAGCTAACAACAACAAGTACAAAGGTAAAGATTACAACAACAAGTACAAAGGTAAAGATTACAACAACAAGTACAAAGGTAAAGATTACAACAACAAGTACAAAGGTAAAGCTTACAACAACAAGTACAAAGGTAAAGCTTACAACAACAAGTACAAAGGTAAAGATTACAACAACAAGTACAAAGGTAAAGATTACAACAACAAGTACAAAGGTAAAGCTAACAACAACAAGTACAAAGGTAAAGATTACAACAACAAGTACAAAGGTAAAGCTAACAACAACAAGTACAAAGGTAAAGCTTACAACAACAAGTACAAAGATAAAGCTAACAACAACAAGTACAAAGGTAAAGATTACAACAACAAGTACAAAGGTAAAGCTAACAACAACAAGTACAAAGGTAAAGCTTACAACAACAAGTACAAAGGTAAAGCTAACAACAACAAGTACAAAGGTAAAGATTACAACAACAAGTACAAAGGTAAAGCTAACAACAACAAGTACAAAGGTAAAGATTACAACAACAAGTACAAAGGTAAAGCTAACAACAACAAGTACAAAGGTAAAGCTTACAACAACAAGTACAAAGGTAAAGCTAACAACAACAAGTACAAAGGTAAAGATTACAACAACAAGTACAAAGGTAAAGCTAACAACAACAAGTACAAAGGTAAAGATTACAACAACAAGTACAAAGGTAAAGATTACAACAACAAGTACAAAGGTAAAGATTACAACAACAAGTACAAAGGTAAAGATTACAACAACAAGTACAAAGGTAAAGATTACAACAACAAGTACAAAGGTAAAGCTAACAACAACAAGTACAAAGGTAAAGATTACAACAACAAGTACAAAGGTAAAGCTAACAACAACAAGTACAAAGGTAAAGATTACAACAACAAGTACAAAGGTAAAGATTACAACAACAAGTACAAAGGTAAAGCTAACAACAACAAGTACAAAGGTAAAGATTACAACAACAAGTACAAAGGTAAAGCTAACAACAACAAGTACAAAGTACAAAGGTAAAGATTACAACAACAAGTACAAAGGTAAAGCTAACAACAACAAGTACAAAGGTAAAGATTACAACAACAAGTACAAAGGTAAAGATTACAACAACAAGTACAAAGGTAAAGCTTACAACAACAAGTACAAAGGTAAAGCTTACAACAACAAGTACAAAGGTAAAGATTACAACAACAAGTACAAAGGTAAAGATTACAACAACAAGTACAAAGGTAAAGCTAACAACAACAAGTACAAAGGTAAAGATTACAACAACAAGTACAAAGGTAAAGCTAACAACAACAAGTACAAAGGTAAAGCTAACAACAACAAGTACAAAGGTAAAGATTACAACAACAAGTACAAAGGTAAAGATTACAACAACAAGTACAAAGGTAAAGATTACAACAACAAGTACAAAGGTAAAGCTAACAACAACAAGTACAAAGGTAAAGATTACAACAACAAGTACAAAGGTAAAGATTACAACAACAAGTACAAAGGTAAAGATTACAACAACAAGTACAAAGGTAAAGATTACAACAACAAGTACAAAGGTAAAGCTTACAACAACAAGTACAAAGGTAAAGATTACAACAACAAGTACAAAGGTAAAGATTACAACAACAAGTACAAAGGTAAAGATAACAACAACAAGTACAAAGGTAAAGCTTACAACAACAAGTACAAAGGTAAAGATTACAACAACAAGTACAAAGGTAAAGCTAACAACAACAAGTACAAAGGTAAAGATTACAACAACAAGTACAAAGGTAAAGCTTACAACAACAAGTACAAAGGTAAAGCTTACAACAACAAGTACAAAGGTAAAGATTACAACAACAAGTACAAAGGTAAAGATTACAACAACAAGTACAAAGGTAAAGCTTACAACAACAAGTACAAAGGTAAAGCTTACAACAACAAGTACAAAGGTAAAGATTACAACAACAAGTACAAAGGTAAAGATTACAACAACAAGTACAAAGGTAAAGATTACAACAACAAGTACAAAGGTAAAGCTAACAACAACAAGTACAAAGGTAAAGATTACAACAACAAGTACAAAGGTAAAGATTACAACAACAAGTACAAAGGTAAAGCTAACAACAACAAGTACAAAGGTAAAGATTACAACAACAAGTACCAAAGGTAAAGATTACAACAACAAGTACAAAGGTAAAGCTAACAAACAACAAGTACAAAGGTAAAGATTACAACAACAAGTACAAAGGTAAAGCTAACAACAACAAGTACAAAGGTAAAGATTA